>NC_068371.1:10449472-10749472 GCF_023724105.1 Carassius gibelio
TGCTTGCAGCTCAAAGCAATGCTAACAGATACACCCCCTCCCACAAAATTATTTGGAAAAGCTTCGACTAGAGAATACATTGATGTGAATTGTATTCAAAGAGGCACTCATATCATCTCTGAAATGTGTTTGAGAAGTAAATGTGCTGAGAATCTCTGCTTTCATAGCTAACTAGATTGTTTTTGCTAATGTAAAAACATGGCTGTGGCGACATTTCTGCAAAATTATATAAAGTTGTTTCTTGCATGTTTCATGACACTTTCCAAGCATTGAGAAGTGCAAAAACGATACCACCTACACAAAATTCTACCCAAAACCTAACCAATAATGTTATCAAAAGCCAGTGCGAGATAAAAATGGAACAACTGTGATTTAGCTTGCTTCTACATTATTTAGTTCTTTATGAATCATGCTTCATAAGTCTTCATAAGACTCTTACTCTGGGAGATTCATCAAACCTGGCTCGGCTGATGAATGGGACATCGCATCCAGCTGGACACCTCCATTTAAGAGGGAAGTCTGCTGCTAGCCAGTGTAAAGGACAGCACAGCAGCATCACTGGGCAGGACATTTAAAATTCAGAGATGATAGCCTTTAAGGACCTTGTGAGCAAGGTGCTACAGAATAGCTGTTACTTTTATTTTGGTTTTGGGTATAGACACAATCAGATGAGTAAATAAAAACCTGACGACTAAGCCGGAAGAACCTAATTGTGTACATGTGTTTACTGGAGATGACAACACGGTGTGAATTTGCTGTCGGGTCAACCTCCCATTGTGTGGATTGGCTGCTATGGGTCAGTCAGGCAGGGCACTGTCACAACACATTATAATGAGCTGCCAACATGTGATGTAATGCAATATGAGTGGAGGTCATTATGGTTCACAACACAACAATCTGCTAATTTCGCCATGAGTTTGTAGGCAAATTCATCCATATTAAATGCTTTAAGTGATACAGTTTTGTTCAAAATAATAGCAGTACAATGTGACTAACCAGAATAATCAAGGTTTTTAGTATATTTTTTATTGCTACGTGGCAAACAAGTTACCAGTAGGTTCAGTAGATTGTCAGAAAACAAACAAGACCCAGCATTCATGATATGCACGCTCTTAAGGCTGTGCAATTGGGCAATTAGTTGAAAGGGGTGTGTTCAAAAAAATAGCAGTGTCTACCTTTGACTGTACAAACTCAAAACTATTTTGTACAAACATTTTTTTTTTCTGGGATTTAGCAATCCTGTGAATCACTAAACTAATATTTAGTTGTACGACCACAGTTTTTTAAAACTGCTTGACATCTGTGTGGCATGGAGTCAACCAACTTGTGGCACCTCTCAGCTGTTATTCCACTCCATGATTCTTTAACAACATTCCACAATTCATTCACATTTCTTGGTTTTGCTTCAGAAACAGCATTTTTGATATCACCCCACAAGTTCTCAATTGGATTAAGGTCTGGAGATTGGGCTGGCCACTCCATAACATTAATTTTGTTGGTTTGGAACCAAGACTTTGCCCGTTTACTAGTGTGTTTTGGGTCATTGTCTTGTTGAAACAACCATTTCAAGGGCATGTCCTCTTCAGCATAGGGCAACATGACCTCTTCAAGTATTTTAACATATGCAAACTGATCCATGATCCCTGGTATGCGATAAATAGGCCCAACACCATAGTAGGAGAAACATGCCCATATCATGATGCTTGCATCTCCATGCTTCACTGTCTTCACTGTGTACTGTGGCTTGAATTCAGAGTTTGGGGGTCGTCTCACAAACTGCCTGTGGCCCTTGGACCCAAAAAGAACAATTTTACTCTCATCAGTCCACAAAATGTTCCTCCATTTCTCTTTAGGCCAGTTGATGTGTTCTTTGGCAAATTGTAACCTCTTCTGCACATGCCTTTTTTTTAACAGAGGGACTTTGCGGGGGATTCTTGAAAATAGATTAGCTTCACACAGACGTCTTCTAACTGTCACAGTACTTACAGGTAACTCCAGACTGTCTTTGATCATCCTGGAGGTGATTATTGGCTGAGCCTTTGCCATTCTGGTTATTCTTCTATCCATTTTGATGGTTGTCTTCCATTTTCTTCCACGTCTCTCTGGTTTTGCTCTCCATTTTAAGGCATTGGAGATCATTTTAGCTGAACAGCCTATCATTTTTTGCACCTCTTTATAGGTTTTCCCCTCTCTAATCAACTTTTTAATCAAAGTACGCTGTTCTTCTGAACAATGTCTTGAACGACCCATTTTCCTCAGCTTTCAAATGCATGTTCAACAAGTGTTGGCTTCATCCTTAAATAGGGGCCACCTGATTCACACCTGTTTCTTCACAAAATTGATGACCTCAGTGATTGAATGCCACACTGCTATTTTTTTGAACACACCCCTTTCAACTAATTCAACTAATTGCCCAATTGCACAGCCTTAAGAGCGTGCATATCATGAATGCTGGGTCTCATTTGTTTTCTGAGAATCTACTGAACCTACTGGTAACTTGTTTGCCACGTAGCAATAAAAAAATATACGAAAAACCTTGATTATTCTGGTTAGTCACATTGTACTGCTATTATTTTGAACAATACTGTATATATTTTTTAAGCTCCTTCTAAAGTATGTCCTTTTATTTATGTACACACACATTAAAGTCACAATATAAATCATGTATGGGAGCATGTTAAATAATTATTCAATGTTAAATAGATTCACCCAAAATCACAATTTTGTCATCATACTCGTCCGCAAGTTGTACCAAACCTGTACACATTTCTTTCTTCTTTTTTCTTTTTACGAATGTGGGTATCCAGAAAGTTGGTGGTTCCCATTTTACTTCCATAACAATACCAATTCCAACATACCAGCTTAAACTGGATTTTTACATCAGTGGTTTTGCAGGAGGTTCTGTCCTCTGTTCACTTGGGACTGATGTACTTCTCACCAATAATTTAACAGTAGGAGCTTTGAATTTCTTTAAAGAGCCAGTAAGATGAAAATTCTAAGCTTCCTATCACTGTTTATAAGTCCTGTACAACAGGTTTAAATCCATCCAAGGCTAAAAAACATTGTAATTTTGTCAAAATTTCTTTTTAAATTACCTCAATTCTCAGAGATCCCCAAATGGTTCGCGCGAAGCTGTTCAAAAGATTCAGTTTCCTTAAACCCCACCTTTCGGTAACATACTGTGTTCTGATTGGTCAACTAACATAAGCAGTTTGGATTGATTGTTCCGTACACACCTCCACGGTAAACTATGCGTTAGCATCTGTTTGAGGTGAATTATGTGTTATTCCTCTCAACGCGAAGCAAACAGTAAAATAAAAAACTTGAACAGTCTCGCTGCTTTTTCTTCTGTGTGGGTGTATTCAAGCTGCTCGCTTCAGTTTAAATCTGAATAGCGCGTTCAGCGCGGGGGCGTGGTCACATTAGAAGGGAGACATGAAAAACAGACATCGCGTTGTTTTCATATGGATTACTTTATCACTGAATTATCTGCTTTCTATAGATATCTCTCTCATGTCTCTTCGTTGAGTATTTACGGAGTTACACTTCATTTTAATGACGTGTTTGTACATTACGATCAGCACAAACAAAGGCTGCAGACAGCACACATACTGATAAGACGCTCGGGAGAAAACAGACACATAACTTCATAATCATACTTGCGTTGTGATTCGGAGATGCTCGTTGTTCTAAATAAAGTTGGTAATGAACCATCTTTTATGGCCAAACGCTTTGAAAATCCCGCTGTACTCACCGAGATTAGAAAAGCAGTCATCAGTGAAATGTTGTGAACAAAACAAAAGGGATTTATTGTACTGCTCTGGTATTGTGGTGAAAATGAATTTTAGCCATTAGTTCTTCTGATCTTCATTCTTTGGCAGTGAAAATAAAACAAACTTGCCTTTACAATTAGAAACACACTGTCTCCTCGACATGATGCTATCACACCAACCAGAGCGTCTGTGTGGGGGGTGGGGCAGGTCAGAGTTCCGTTTCTCCCAAGACAGTAGGCGGAGATTATTATGCAAAGTGTTCCTAGTGACGTACATAGAGATGGGCAAAAGATTTGAAATCTATAACGACTCGTTTCAGCGATTCAGAGTCGACTCCTTACTTTAGAAGCCAATAACTTTATAAATCGTGTACTTTTTGGTTTAATTACTTTGCACATTGTTTACACTGATGGACAGCTACATCATACACTGTAATACAGGTAATTTTTGATTTCCCATCTGTGTGGCTCTTTAAAACACTGATCAGAAACTGACAAGCCCATAGAACCCAAACAGAGGCATGCTTTATGTATAAAAGGCAAAAGTGATAAGAATCTGTGTGTGGGAAAAGGATGATAGTGCTAGGACATGTCTCTGAAATCTCCCAAAGGCAGGAGCTGCCATCATGTTTATACAACCCCCACACAACACACAGTGCTGTAGCTGTCACTAGACTCCCTGACAGGTAAAACCATCCATTAATGTAAATGGCTACTGCTTCCTTGTCACCAAAGTATTTATGATAAACCAGTACAGTGATGCTGTAGATGTCACAATCAGCACTGGTCAGCAATAGTCAAGAAGATTAATCAAGAGAAGTTTAAATTTAAGCCTCTGGTCAAATACTTATTGATAAAGAAATATATATATATATATATATATATATATATATATATATATATATATATATATATATTTCTATATATGACATAATATATATATATATATATATTATTGTATTTTTTTTTTTTTAAGTTAGTATGTAATGTTGCTGTTAGAGCATGAACAATGTCTGCAAAGTTACAATGCTCAGAGTTCAATGCAAAGGGAGATGTTTTTTTTTTCTACAAAAAGGACTACAAAAAATGGCTGGTAGGTATGACAATAAGCTTCTTCTTGGGTTTGTGACATAATTAATCATGACATTTACATAAAACCCATCCCCAGGAACATGCAACTACCCATAATGGTAATGGGTCGTGATGTTTCCAGACAACATGCACTAGGCTGTTTGCAAGTAACAAACACACTGAGCCTGCTAACCAATCAGAGACCATTGCATATGGAACTCAACAAACCATTTTGTTCAACAACAATCAAACTTACAGGTTAAACACCCCCTCCACAGAAGAACATCATTGCTTAATTCTGTAGCCCCAGAACAACCAAGAAATAAACATGTCGTTAAATATCGCAAAATACTGTGCAGTGCCTGGTTGTGGAAGAACACAGTCGTTTCACAACCCTCCTTCAGATTCAAATATGAGAAATGCGTGGTTGAACTTTAAATTAAGTTTCAGCTCATTTGAGTAAAATATTGGGCGTTTGTTCGCTTCATTTCACTGTGGATTCCTTTGTAAACAAGTAATAGTCTGACGCTGGATTTGCAGAAAGACTGAGGTTAAAAAGCAATGCTGTTCCATCTATACCGGATAAGACAGGAATAGTGCAGCAAATATTTGTATTGTGTGTCAGTATTGCTTTTTTAGAGAACGCTTGATATGTCCTGAATATGTGTATGTCTAACTAAAGTCACAAAAGGCTCCAACTATGAAGTTAGTTTGTAGTTAGTTTACTATGCAAAACTGTTATCTAATCATAGTAGTGGGCATTTACTTCCCAGTCTTAAATGTGGCCATAGAAACTGAGCATTTCTCAAGCCGGCCTCAAAACCAGATTAGAAAATAGCTTACTACTTATTGATTTTGATGTTTTCGAAGTTAAAAACCATGCAAACGTCACAAGTGGACCCCAGACAACAGTATAAAATCCAATTATTTCCCTAAGGCTAACCAATTCTCAACAGTGTCAAAGCATAAAAAGGCAGATAAATAACTTAAAATTATATATACCTTACATAAAATGAACAAGAATTTATATAAGTAATTTTAAGGTTTTTTTTTTTTTTTTTTTTTTTTTTTTTTTTACAGCCTTGTCACAAGTGTACCTAAAGTATGATTCACAGAAAAGTTGCCTCTCCTTTTCAAACGATGAATCAAAAATATGATTGTTTTGTGACAGAATGTTGAAATTCAATGCAAATGGTGTTAACAAAGTTCATTCAATAGAACAGCAGCTCATTTTTCTGAAGATAGCATTACTAATGAGGAAAAAAGAGCTGTTGGTCAAAAAGATAGAGAACATGACATACAATAATACAAGTCATTTTTCAGAGAATATCAGTACATGATTGAGAGCTGTGGTTTATGTGTATGTTGTGATGGAACCCACAGCATCATGGGGTGCTCAGGAAGTGTCCTGTTAAATTAGTCACATACGGCACACATAGAGACTGGTGTAGCTGGACACTAGATTTCAGCATGCTCCTGGAGTAGCTCTATCACAACAGCCTAATAGACTGATTCTCTTTCTCTCTCTCTCTCTCTCTCTCTCTCTCTCTCTCTCTCTCTCTCTCTCTCTCTCTCTCTCACTCTCTCTCCTCTCTCTCTCTCCTTTGGTAAATGATCCAGCTGCACTATCAGCATACTGTAACTTCACCTTGCCAGGAGGAAAAGTTTCATCATTCTAGACTGAAGTTCTCAAGTTATACACAGAATGATCTATATGCATGTGTGTGTTTGTGTTTGTGTGTGTGTGTGTGTGTGTGTGTGTGTGTGTGTGTGTGTGTGTGTGTGTGTGTGGAACCTACATCACGATTTTGCTAACCAGTCAAGTCAGTATGTCAGTTTACATAGACAGTTCTGAGTGTTGTCAAATGGTTACATAATGTTGATTTAAAAATAACACAGCCTTCTGCTGATTTTTTTTTTTTTAGTTTGTTTTTTTGTTTGTTTTATTTATTTTATGTATTTTTTTGTTTGTTTGTTTCTTTTGCTCAGTTCGACATAACATCAGCCTTTATCCAGAATTCTACTAAATCTACTGATCAAGTGTTGACGTCTGTCTTTTTGTTAATTCTCTTAGAATTAGCCTATTGCTTAATAAAAGGAGTGCACAATATTCTGAAAAACATAAAAAATAAAAATATGATAGTATACAAAAAAATGTTAAAACATTAAGCCTTATTCCTTTATTTTTAATATATGATATTCAATATTTTTTTTTCAATCATTTTATTGATCATAAAATACAGTATATAAAGGATGATTATCAATGCAGTATCAATCATCTAACCTACTTTATATACACTACTGTTCAAAGGTTAAAAAATGTAATCTAAAAAGCACAGTATAATCAAATTAGTTGTTTAAACAATTAAAGATTATATATATATATATATATATATATATATATATATATATATATATATATATACTTAACCAATAATATTAAATATTATTACAATTTAAAATAACAGTTTTTTACTTTAAAATGTAGTTTTTTTTTTTAATTCCTGTACCTTGCTTTGACTTGATCTTAAAGTCTGCTTCAGATTATAACATATTCTGGCCAAGAATGGAACTTTATCAGTAGACAAGACAACAATGTGTTTTTACACAATGCATGGCATAGATGGTCACTGAATATCGATGAGCACTGCCTCTTGTGGTTTATTGCTTTTTGTGTTCAGTGTGCAATGCATGATTTGACTTATTTATAATCTCCAAAGTAATGTAGTTATTTAGCATATATGCGATTATATTTAAGGTAGTGCATGGGGCTGTTTTACAATCGCTTCAAACTGCTTTCATTTCAGAGTCTGAACTATCCTTTTTTTTATCACCCTGGATTATCTTTATTGTTATGTACCTCACATCCACCCCTTCTGCATGTTGCCATAGCGTTCTGGAACTGAGCATGTTGCATGAGCAAGAAATAAATAAGAGATTCACAGCCATGAACAGGCATAGCATCACTCAGAACAGAGTGAATAGCCAGTCTGGCTGTTCTCTATATGGAAACCTTTTCTTGGTAGAGAATCTGCGATTTGTACTCTTGAGGCAGCTGTGATGAAACCAGGTCCAAGAGCAACACTGTGTTAGACAGTAAACACCGTGTTTAGGAATTCCATTTTTCATTTATCTTCGCCCTAGATACTGATGAGTCTGTTTCTAATATTGTTTCTGTGATCAAATAATGAAACGTGGATGTTTGCAGTCAGGATAAACAGTCAGAAACTGACAACTGTTCAAAAGTGCATCCACAAACATAAACATGAATAAAATAAGTTCTGTTCAAAAACATTAAGAGGTACCTTTCTGTAAATTGCCTTTGAAGGCAGCTCCCTTGTAAGGTCCCTTTTTTTTGTTTTGTTGGCAGTTTTATTGCAGCTCTTAAAGTAATTCCAGTAAAATCTGATCTTAGCAGTTTGATACAGAATCTGAGAAAAATATATAACTTAGCAAATTAGCATTACTTAGAAAAAATATATACTTGGCAAACCACAAACACATGAGAAAACAAACAAAAAAGGTAATATGTGATATATTATTTTACAATTCACAATTGTCAAAAGTATGCCTATAATGACGTAACGTCTTCTTGACTGGTAGCTCTCTAGGTTTTAAAATAGAGCTACTCTAATGTGACAATACCATCATCAGATATGGTCATAAGAGTCGATCAAGTATGAGCGATGTATAATATTATCCATTTTATGATCTTGAAGGTGCTTTTCAGCAGCAATATTTGAATCTGAATATGAAACTGAGGCACACTTAACAGAATTGCTTCCCCATAGGACATAAGCGGGTGAGCCCACTTGTGTCAAACTGTGGCACAATGCCTCCAACACCATTCAGTCTTTTACATTTATTCTGTCTCCAGTCGTATTTGCGTCTGGAGTATTTCATAAGAAATATCATTGTCATTGAGTAGGATTATTAATGTGATAACCGCTTGTAGATGTGATGAATGCAGATGATGAAAGATAATATAATAAGGAACCTACAGAATACCATAAAAAAAAAGGAATATCAATTCCTTGTCTTGAATATTTGACGTATATCTGAGCCACGTCATAGATTATCTTCTGGCTATACAAATGAAAAGGCTTTGATTGTGGTGGATCTCACACATTTCCCTTGGATTAATGATAGATGGAAGTCATTCCATCCATTCAGATAATGCAGGTTATATTTTAGGGATTTCCATGGGTCTCAAGTGCTCTCTTGTCGTTCATCAAATTCTGAAGCATGTTCTATAAATCTGGACTTACTGTCAGAATCATTCATTCAGCCTTAAGGGAAGAACACCAGCATGTGAGGAACAAGGAAAGGTAATGTGTGCAAAGAGTGATGTTCATTTGGTTTAAAAAAAAATAATAAACTAGTCAAGGATGAGAGAACTGACCTTCAAGTGCAGAAGGAGGACAGTTACTTTTTACATTCTAAAGCTGTAGTGACTCACACAACAGATCAAGCATATATATATATATATATATATATATTTTTAGAAATCATTGTGACATACCTTTGATTAGTTATATTTATAAATTATTAAACTAAATTATTAATTTATTAAAATATACATTTTTGAAAACATTCTGCACTTTCCATTGAACATTATTGCATTATTCCTAAGTTATACAACCAAGTATAGTTATTTATTAAACAAATAATCTGTTCCAATATAAAGCCATTAATACATTTGGGTCAAAACTGAATACATTTTATTGTACAGTCACAGAGAAAGGGAAGAGGAAATTTGTTGGCCTCCAGCTCTTGAGTCAGTAGCGTGCATCAGAGATCTTAGTGGAAATGTCCTGATGTCCCTGACAGGCATTTTTGTTGGCTTGGCCTCACTTTGCTTTGCGTCTCATTTCCACACAACTAATTTTCACCCTTTGTTCACACTACAATGCATCATCAGAACGACTCATAATTACACAGGCAATCAAAGTGCAGTCCATCTCGACTGATATTTCACTATTTATAGGATGTTAATATTTCAAAGACCTGAATCACAAACAGCTCTGTCCACAACTAATTAGAATTAATGTGTCTGATCTAAATCGGCTCTCATTTACTCTATGACTGAGATACATTTGTCAGCAGTGCAACACAATACTTGACCCATCTGCTCATTTGCAGAGCTCTCATGATGAGATTTGGGTCTACTTAGTTTTATTGTCATTGATGTCATACAGTCTAGATGAAATGTAGGTTTCAGTGACCTTGCAGATGCTTTGCATTTACTGTACATTATTCATTTTGTATTTACTAGCATGTGTGCTCTCTGCGAATTGAACGCATGACTATTCTTCATGGTGTTTCTTGTTCTGTTAGAGCTATTTGATCCCATACTAAAAGTATATCCATAGACAAGGTGGAGGTTGATAGTAGTGTGTTTTATTCAAATATTTGGGCAAAACAGTGGATGCTAGAATTTTAAGGGGAATAATAACAACATTTATTCTGAAAGTTTAGTTCCATAACACGTTTATACATTATATTACTTAGATCTAGCTGAGCAGTACTCATTGCACTTAGGAGACTTCTATTGAAACATGCAACAAAATAATTGGTTTTGGGTTCCAATCACCTGCTGTTATTGGCTCCGATTCAGTATCTAGAGGAGCTATTAGCGGGAATTAGGAGACCAAGTAACACACAAAAAAACTGATTTGTGCCACTTTATCCTCAAGCATGCTTTCAAGTTAACCATACTCCATGAGCCATGGTCCAAGGCTACTGGATGTAGATAACTGAGGCTGTCAGTCTGTTTTAGGTTATAGCACTTACTTAATGCAACCCATAGCTTGTCAAAAGCCAAAATAACTTTAACATAATAACCCGTTATTAGGAAATCCTGAGACAAAGCATTTTCATGAAATGCTGACACTGCAATTCTGCCACAACAACTGTCAAGATTTCGCATCTTTTTGTCCTGCTATATAGCCAAAATGAAGGTATCTGCAGTTCAACACAATCTCTATTCAGCTCCTGAACCACCTGATAATCTGTGAAAATGTCACTGCACTAGCTGATATATAAAGGCTGGATTTTGGGAGATTTCTTGTACTTAGCAAGGTCTGTTCTAGTTCTCACAAAGTGATGCTCATTCTAATTAAATATATATATCATTCTAATATATATATATTGTATTACATTTTATAGTTTCTGCAAACGGAAATGTTTTGCTGCCAGAGTAGTGACATTTCAGATGATGTGTAGAAAAGAGATTACAAAGAAGCAGAGGAATAATGGGAAAAATCTATCTTATTCCCTAGACCTAAGATATTTTGACATTTGGTTCAAAAGTTGGTCAGCCTTAACTCTGAAAGCTTTAGATAAATGTCAGGTCATATAATGCAATGTAGAGCTGTGATATTAACTGTTCTGCTTACTGAATTTACAATTATTCCTGCTTGATTTTCTCACAAGGTGTGTGATTATTGATAAAAATACATATGTAGACGCCAGCCTTTACAAGCTGTGCATTTCCCAAAGCATTATAAGCCTAAGTAGATTGTCAAACTATTACCACTAAGGTCCTTTTTTAAGGTCCCATATAGTTAAGCTTGTCCACCAGCTCTAAACAGGTTGACCAAACTGTTCCCAGTGCCTGATCAACCACCCAAACCATCTTGCACCAGCACAAAACTATGTGAGATGGTTATATATATATATATATATATAGCTAAAGAAGTCCATCAATGTACATCCAAAAACAAAATATTTTCAGTACTGACCAGGAAAATTTAATTAGATTGGTGATAATTAGATAGATAAATATATATATATATATATATATATATATATATATATATATATATATATATATTTATATATCTATCTAATTATCACCAATCTAATTAAATTTTCCTGGTCAGTACTGAAAATATTTTGTTTTTGGATGTACATTGATGGACTTCTTTAGCTCCAGAGAAATGTTAACCTCTACTGTAGGAATGCATGTCTAAAATTACAGTGTGCATTATGGTTTTCATAAGGAAGATGCATATATGATTTTTATTTCATCTTGTTCCAAGCTTTTGAAAAGCCTATGTTCCTAAGGAGTCTCAGTACTTCCTAATATTGATCTTATTACCAATATATATTGACAATGTATTACTCCTGGACTCCCACAAGCTAAATTGTTCCACATCTCGTTCATGTTCATAAATGAACCTGACATGAGGTCCTAATTACTGCATTGCATATAGTCTTTTAATACCCGTCAAAAGAAAATTAATTTGCTCAAAAGCTTAGGCAGGATTTCCCTTTTTATGCCGCTTGCATTTTTCACAAAAGGATAAGATGCATTAATGGGTTGTATGCACCATAGATTTCTAATTATTTTTAAGCAGACACAGAGGATAAATAATGTGTGGTCTGAGTGTCTGGGGGCTTATTGTAATCAACATCCCTATTGATCAGCTGCCCAGGCTCCCAAAGTAATCTATTTTAAGTACACTCTCAGTAGCGCCCACATCAGGTCTTCCCTTATTGTATTGTATTGTATTGTAATTGCATTGGCTGTACTCCATACTGAGCTGCAGGGAGGAAAGCTAGGGAAGAGCGGCACAATTTTGATTCTTACTCTCTATTCTCAAATTAGTACTTTTCCTAATATGTTCCTTTTTTGAACATACTCTACCTCCTTTAGTGGACTTTGCTATCCTAGGAACTACCAAAAGTCCAGCGTTTTGTGACCTTAGGGAGAATGCTGGATTGTAACGTGGTAGAAGGCTAGTTAGGTACGCAGGAGCTAAACCATTTAGGGCCTTATAGGTAAGTAATGATAATTTGTTACTGATACAGAACTTGGTAAGGACTCTAGCTACTGCATTTTGGACTACCTATAGCTTTTTTATTGAAGATATCTGTCTTATTAATATCTGCACATTTCTAACAAAATAGCTGTGATATATATATATATATATATATATTTTTTTTTTTTACAAAAGACACAAAACAAAATACATTAATGTATATTCAAGCAGATCAATAGTGTGGGAATATGGCCCCTAGAGAACAGTCAAAATTGGACATACCCTGACAATATTTTTTTCTTTTTTCTTTTTTACAATTTATGTACATGTTTGAGTTTTTGAGAAATTATGTTTATAAAAAAAAAAGAAAAAAAAAAAAAAGTCAACTAGTGTTCCAAGTTCACCCATTTCAGTTCAGTTTAATTATATTTATTTATTTTTCAGAGGTGCTTTAAAATGGAGATGCAATGTTTAGCATATGCTTTGGTATGCTAACCGTCAGCACCCATAAAACCCATTTAAAATGCTTCAGTTTATTGTCGTATAGCAGTTGCTTAAAAGCACCAAAATTATTCAGCAATGCATTTTCAGAAGTTCCACATTCAAACTTAAAATCACCTGCCAAGACCAGCATTCCTGCTGTCATGCAAAATCCACAGGTTTATTTGTGAGATAAAATTTGTATTGATTAAATGTAAATATTGTATTTGTGGAGTCTCTCTGAACACTGAAGGGCAGTTAAAAATAGCTGCAGTACAGAAAGGCTCCATAAAATATTGGATGTTGAATGCGGATTGTGAGAATCACCCAATGAGCCTCAATGCTTTGTTTGTCCCACTCTTATGCTTGATTTATCTAAATAAAGACTTTGAGTAATAAAAGGTAAAAGGTTATACTTATTTGTTGAATATATGTCATAAAAGGCTGCGCTTGCCATCCACACACACACACACACACACACACACGCGCACACACAGACACACACACACACACACACACACACACACACACACACACACACACACACACACACACACACACAGACACACCCACACACCCACACACACACACACTTTTGTCCAGTATTAATAATTTGATGTGCAGTTTTCCCCTGATTCAGTTAAAGGCATAAGTTGTTTTCAGTGTTGGTAAGCCAGGCATATGATTAGGTTTTTCCTTTAATTTAATTTAGAAAACATTTTTGTTCTGTGTTGAGTGCTGAATGTAAATCTATGAGCATCAAATGAGAGATGTAGATGTAGATGTTTTTTTTCTCTCCCTCTTTATTCTTTGTGGGTTTTCATTTGTGTCTTTGCTCACTGATGTATATAATTAACATTAACATGCTGGGCGGACATCAATTTTCTCACAGCCTCATTATCTTGAAAATAGACAAAATTACACCCTAGAACTAAAATATATTTTTGTAACTTGCTTTGGAACAATACACCATCATAGTCAGAGCAGCCTTCACAAAAGTTAGGGAATATTATGCTCAATATAATGATATCATAATACTCTAACGGCGCTAGCCTGGGAAAAAAAAAAAAGTTCTGGCATTACTATTTTGTATCTTCATAAGGAATAGCATCATAACTCTTTACAACAAGAAAAGTATGAGAAAACATACACCATGCTCCCCTCCATTCATTGTTTAAATTTAATGAACTTTTCTGACCCATAAACTAAGTTTAAAAAAACAACATATAAGTTCTACCAGAAAGACTCGGGAGATAGAAGAATGTACGAAGCATACATTTATTGACAGCTCAGCGAGCACAATTATAAATTTCTTTGGCGGAAGGCCCCATCCATGGTTCGTATTCCGAGGGTAGCGAATCTGCATTTCCTGCCTGAAGACGAAGGCAGGGGCGCAGCAGACCCCCCTGGAAGGTAAGGACAGGACCATCCTGGTGGTGGTGGGGAGGGTGGAGGTTGTTGTCGCGTCGGCATCTGCGAACTCAAACATGTGTAAGTACGATCTTTTGAGTATAAAGACGTGATTGGATAATGATGAAGGTAATTAGTGACGAAGTGATTGAGTCTTCCTAGCAGAACTTAGGCTAAAGCTTCCATTTATTTTTCTGACTCTTAAAGAAAATAATTATTCAGTAGTTGAATTAACTACTTTGTCCTTCTTCTTTTAACTACATTTCACCCTAATAGTTTAGTTTATCAACTAATGGCATGAGTTATATGAGACACATACAATTGCTGAGGTATGGCTGTAAAGTGCCTAGCTAAATAAATGAAGAAGCCCCTTTTCTCAGCTTGTGAAACTGAGAGTGCAATGACGAGGAAAATAAAAGTTGTTTATTAATCATTTTACTGTAGCTTCCAATTCAAAAATGGTTTGGGCAGCATTTAATGTCCATAACTATGTCTGGATTTTATCAGTGTCATAGTGTGCTACTACGATGACAACTAACCCATAAAACAGTAGGTTCACTATCGTTAAAACCACTTATTAATTCAGGTACACATTAACAAACACTTTACCTTAATTACTGTATTGGCAGCACAGACAGTACGCTCATTATTGAAACAAATTCAACCTTTCCATTCATTATACAGCAAATTAAAGGTTAAGGTGACCCATACCATGGAGAAAATTTATTTGAACTAGTTGAATTACTACATTTAGGTGAATAATTAATGCATCAATCTGGATAGATGTAAGTTAATAGAGACAAAGAGAGAAGGCTGAGGACCAAAGAGGTTAATCGGCCCTATAAGACATTTGCTGAAGGATGAACAGAACTAGGGCATTAATTTTTTACTAATGTAATGTATAATGTACATTGACTAACTTACATTTTGGACACAATATCGGCAGTTACTTTGTCCAATTTTTATATATTTATTTACTTTTTTTTAACTGAATAAGAGCCTTTGAATGACTTGGTTGAGTAAATTAATCAATTACTCACTCATAAAGACAGTCACTTGTTTTGTTAATGAACATATCAGTGTTTTTAATTAATTATTTAAGTAAATCAATCAATTATTCACACATAAAGACACTGAATCAGTATTAAATCAGTTAATACTTCAGTATAGAGAAAATATAAAAAATATAGGAGACAATATAGCTATTCTGAATCCTTCTACATATGTGACCCTGGACCACAAAACCAGTCTTAAGTCGCTGGGGTATATTTCTAGCAATAGCCAAATAACTTTGTATAGGCCAAAATTATTGATTTTTCTTTTATGCCAAAAATCATTAGGATATTAAGTAAAGATCATGTTCCAATAAAATATTTTGTAAATTTCCTACCGCAAATATATCAAAACATACTTTTTGATTTGTAATATGCATTGCTAAGAATTAATTTGGACAAATTCAAAGGCAATTTTCTCCAGATTTTCAAATAGATTCCATATTTTTAAATAGTTGTATCTCGACCAAATATTGTCCGTTCCTAATAAACCATACATCAATGGGAAGCTTATTTATTTAGCTTTCAGATGGTGTAAATTAAGAAGAAAAATTGACACTTAAGACTGGTTTTGTCATCAAGGGTCACATATTTTATTCATTTTAATGCAAAACAACACAAGCCAAAAGTTTAAAAGTAATTTTCCTGTGTCAGTTATTTCATTTTTTTTTAATTCTTGTTAATCATTTTTACTTAATTAATTACACAATCATATACATTTTTTAAACATACTACCACGTGTGTAGTCACATGACTCCACCCCACCCAGTCAGCAGCATGGAAGCAACATGGAGGAGAACTCAAACAACTGAGCAACAGTAGCATCTTGTACAAAAGAAATATGCAGTGTCCATCGTTTGGACACATTTTGGCTTCAGGCCATCACAACTCAGAAATGATTGCACAGGGCATTCAGGATAAATTAAAGTAGACACAACTGAGACATGAGAAAGTTCTGAAAGAAAAGACTCCAAAAAGACAATGGGAGAGAAACATGTGAGAAACATAGGAGATCTCTTTACTGTCTTGCTGAAATCTCTTGCAAGACTCCATTATAAAAATGTTTTACTGCTCAGAGTTTTTACTACAACGTGTTTCTCACTTTTAATGGTCTGGGCCAGGTTTCCCGATAACGATTGATCTTAGCGGTAACAGCGTTTTCTACGAGTCATTTTGTGATTGTTCGTTATTGTTTCACTTGCGTTACAATATTATATTATATTATAGTATAGTATAGTATAGTATAATATAGTCTATTATATTATATTATATTATATTATACTTTACATAATTATATATAATATACTTTATTAAGTATATTATATATATTAATTATATATAATATATTTTATTATCAAGTGCTACTTAAGTTACAATGCTTTTGGGAAAAAGACCGTAATATTAAACAGAGATGTATAGTAACGAAGTAGAACTACTTCGCTACTGTACTTAAGTACTAAAAGGCGGTATCTGTACTTTACTAGAGTATTATTTTTTTCTCCTACTTCCACTTTTACTTCAGTACATATTTTCGCTGAGTTTAATACTTTTACTCCGATATTTTTTTTATGTGCTGCATCGTTACTCGTTACAATTATAATAATGTTACGAATCATTCCATTACAAACCACTGCCAGAACTGTAGATGGCATGGCAGGTTTGATGAAGCTGGCACATCATTGTGCGAATCAAGCGATTAAGAAGAGTGCGCGTGCTGACTGAACTGCTGTGAAGAGAGAAATGAACACCGAGCCGAGGCAGATATGACTCGTTCACGAGTCAAGAACCGGTTGCATCGGTTTTCGGATGACCAGTAACGTTAGTTCTTTCTGACAGTTCGATTCAATAAACCACTTGAAGAAAACAGTTCACCGATTCTTTTGCGCTCGATGCAATGGCGTCATTGCCGTTGACTGCACCTGGGCTCATAACATTAACACAGAATTAGTTCAGAATCAATCACCAAAAGAATCAGTTCGTTCTGTGTGTCGGTTTGCGTCACGCTAAATCACACATGCGCAGTATCATCAGCTCCTCGGTTCACGAATCGGACGCGTCTGACAGAAACGGTTCTTGACTCGTGAACGAGTCATTTGTCTGGCTCGGTGTTCATCTTCAGTTCTCTCTTCACATCAGTTCAGTCAGTGTACTGTTTGAGAATTACTCCGGGATATTGGTTTGTTTTAACTCAGAGGGAGTGTCAGACACATTAAACAAGTTAACAGCTTAATTCATCTGTGGATTAATGCGTATTGGAGACGCGAACTGTTTAAAACGATTCAGTTCGATTTGGTGGACTGTTTCAAAAAGATCCGGTTACATCGAATGATTCGTTCGCGAACCAGATATCACAAACTGCTTTGTTTTTAACTGTCTTACAACAGACACGGAAGAGAAGACAATGCTGAATAAAGTCGTAGTTTTTGCTATTTTTGGACCAAAATGTATTTTCGATGCTTCAAAAAATTCTAAATGACCCTCTGATGTCTTAGGGGTTTGAAACAACATGAGGGTAAGTTATTAATGACATCATTTTGCAAATTGGGCTAACTAACCCTAGTAACCGTTTTTTGTTTACAAGAAGTTACAGTCAAAGGAATTGTGATTGTCCATTAGGTTAATCATTTGAAATAGTAAAAACAATTACTATTTTGAACAAAAATGTTCAAAATTTTGACTACTTTCTTTAATAACTACATAACACAATACTTCTACTTTTACTTTCAGTACTTGAGTAGTACATTTTAAAATAGACTACTTGCAATACTTACAAAAAATGTTGAATACTTTAGTACTTCTACTTAAGTGTGGTGCTTAAAGAGCACTTCTACTTCTACTCAAGTCACTTTTTTGATAGAGCACTTGTACTTTTACTCAAGTAAGGGTCTCTAGTACTTTATACATCTCTGATATTAAAGAGCCACACAGATGGGAAATCAAAAATTACCTGTATTACAGTGTATGATGTAGCTGTCCATCTGTGTAAACAATGTGCAAAGTAATTAAACCAAAAAGTACACGATTTATAAAGTTATTGGCTTCTAAAGTAAGGAGTCGACTCTGAATCGCTGAAACGAGTCGTTATAGATTTCAAATCTTTTGCCCATCTCTATGTACGTCACTAGGAACACTTTGCATAATAATCTCCACCTACCGTCTTGAGAGAAACGGAATTCTGACCTGCCCCACCCCCCACACAGACGCTCTGGTTGGTGTGATAGCATCATGTCGAGGAGACAGTGTGTTTTTAATTGTAAAGGCAAGTTTGTTTTATTTTCACTGCCAAAGAATGAAAATCAGAAGAACCAATGGCTAAAATTCATTTTTACCACAATACCAGAGCAGTACAACAAATCCCTTTTGTTTTGTTCACAACATTTCACTGATGACTGCTTTTCTAATATCGGTGAGTACAGCGGGATTTTTAAAGCGTTTGGCCATAAAAGAGGGTTCATTACCAACTTTATTTAGAACAACGAGCATCTCCGAATCACAACGCGAAGTATGATTATGAAGTTATGTGTCTGTTTTCTCCCGAGCATCTTGTATGCTGTCTGCAGCCTGTCTCCGCTGATCTTCATGTACAAACACGTCATTAAAATGAAGTGTAACTCCGTGAATACTCAACGGAGAGACATGAGAGAGATATCTATAGAAAGCTTGACATGTCTACTTTAAAACATGTGCTGCCGAAAACAGATATTCTGTGATAAAGTAATCCATATGAAAACAACGCGATGTCTGTTTTTCATGTCTCCCTTCATTATATCTAATGTGACCACGCCGCCGCATTGAACGTGCTATTCAGATTCAAACTGAAGCGCGCTGCTTGAATACACCCACACATAAGAAAAAGCAGCGAGACTGTTCAAGTTTTTTATTTTACTGTTTGCTTCGCGGTGAGAGGAATAAGACATAATTCACCCCAAACAGATGCTAACGCATAGTTTACTGTGGAGGTGTGTGCGGAACAACCAATCAAAACTGACTATGTTATTTGACGAATCAGAACACAGTATGCTACCGAAAGGTGGGGTTTAAGGAAACTGAATCTTTTGAACAGCTTCGCGTAAACTGTTTTGGGGATCTCTGAGAATGTAGGTAATTTTAAAATGATATTTTGACAAAATGACAATGTTTTTAACCTTGGATGGATTTAAACCTAATGTACAGGACTTATAAACAGTGATAGGAAGCTTAGAATTTTCATCTTACTGGCTCTTTAAGATCAGTCGTACGATCGCTTTTACGAACTTCTGAGGCTTACGAAGGTTTTGGAAAAAAAAGTAGGATTAGAGACATGGAAAAAGTTGGACAGGTGAGAGCTAAACAATAGCAGGAAAGTACCTTTAGCTGGGACTCAAACCTATGTTGTCGATGTTCAAACCTATGAGGTGCGGTTGTGCTTTCACGTTGATATGCTGTCCACAAAGCTATGACTCTGACAGAGGTTGCTGTATGCTCAGGATAGTAAAGCTGAGTTCAGACTGCACAAAGTAGTTGGGTCACTGTTCTTTTCACACTGTATGACTATCTTAGCCAGCATTCAGTCACTGCTGTGTTCACACTTTACAATAGGAAGAATCGCCGACAACTAGTGATGTGTCGTTCGTGAACAAATCGTTCTTTTTGAATGAATCTTTTAGGTGAACGAATCGTTCTCGTTCACACAATCCACTGACTCATATTTCTCGTTCACTGAAGTCCCTCCCTCCCCACAGCAGCGTGGCGCTATTAGTAGCGCATACGCATCTCGGTGAACTGGGTAACTGAACTGTTACATCCTGTCAAAGTATTACTCAACCTCGAGCAAATAGCCTTTGAGTATAAGATTTGACAGAGCATGTGATTTGTTGAATGTAGTGACCGAATACGCCCTTCAATGAACGAGTTTCACATGAGTCTGAACGAGATCTAGAGATCTTATCGTTCGTGAATGAAATGACTGATCTGATACCAGGGGGGCAGGGTTTCATATTTTTTGGAAGCACCCCCGGTCGCCGCCTTTGGCTAGCAGACCCCCACCTGCTGTTAGCAATCAATTGACTGCCATTCATTTTGACGTCACTTTCACAGCGAATAACTTTACATCTGAGGCATATAAAGACTTACTTACTTTGTCCATTAATTATTTGGAAAGAAACACGAAAATGTAAAAAAGGCTCCATTACCTATTATTATTATTATTATTATTATTTTTAAGTTTGAGCAGTAGACTCAAGCTAAATTCTGCATTTGATCTTAAAGTAACCTAATTTCCCTCTAGGATAAATATTTGAGACTAGAAATTTTGAAAAAGAACCTCATGGCCATCACGACTATGGCGTGATGTTGTCAAAGCTGCACAACTCATGGATGGACATGGTAGAAATGTTTTGGAAACCTGCTTCACCTTGTAATCGGTATGTGCACATTAGCTTAATGGACACTGCTATAAAATTCAAAAATCTAATTGAGCATGTCTGGGTGGTGACTGACTACTATATTTTTTCTGTTTGTTTTGCTTTTTTATGACTTGTGTTTTTTATTCTCCTTTTCTTGTATGTGCTGTTGTTCTTGTTAAGAACATGTGTTTAAAAGGGTGCTTTATAAATAATATTCATCTGAAGAACACTAAATACTTTGACAAAAACACAAAAAACTGTTCATATAGCACCTTCTTAATGTAACAATGTGCTTAGCATTACAATGTAACAAAATACTATATTGAGTCATTATTAGGCCCTGTCCAGATGGGGATGGTTTTAGCTCATTTTGTATTGTATAGGCATTTCATCCACACAGATCTGGTGTTTTGGGAGAGTGAAACTGCTGTTTTTTTTGTTTTTGTTTTTTTAAACCAGAGTGGATAATTTGAGAATGCAACCCTTGCATTTTCATGTGGACAGCGAATCCGTATATTTTCTGAAATGATGATGTCATCAACCCATGTCTTGCCCTTAGTCAGATACCACTACGTCATGTAACAGAAACAAAAACATGAACAAACACTGAACAGTTGTCTTTTTTATTAACTAACATTAACACAGATTTATAAATGTATTGTTCCATGTTCGTTTGTATACTGCGTGCAAGGTTTATGTGCATAATCCAAGTCTTCTTCTCCTTTTTTAGTATATCTCTGTGGCAGAATTACAGTGCCACATACTGGTCTGGCATGTAAACTACATTGTTTTGTATCAGTTTTGTGGTTTCGTGTGGACGCAGATATTTCTTGAGACAAGGGGAAAGAAAAGATTTGATAGGGAAAGCTCTGGCTTCATGTCGACGTACCCTTAGAATGCTCTAGAGGTGTTATTAATCTGATATTAGATAAGTAGTTTAAGAGGCATTTCTCCTCTTATTAATTTTGAAGTGAAGTGACATTCAGCCAAGTATGGTGACCCATACTCAGAATTTTTGCTCTGCATTTAACCCATCCGAAATGCACACACACAGAGCAGTGAACACATACACACACACTGTGAGCACACACCCGGAGCAGTGGGCAGCCATTTATGCTGTGGCGCCCGGGGAGCAGTTGGGGGTTCGATGCCTTGCTCAAGGGCACCTAAGTCGTGGTATTGAAGGTGGAGAGAGAGCTGTACTTGCACTCCCCCCACCCACAATTCCATCCGGCCCGAGACTAGAACCCACAACCCTTCGATTGGGAGTCCAACCCTCTAACCATTAGGACACGACTTCCCCACGAAATTTTGCTACAGTTTGTTAAAGCTTGATGTATAAGATAAACTGTTAATAATATAATAATTATTTTGTGTGTGTGTGTGTGTGTGTGTGTGTGTGTTTATTTTAAATGAAATGAAATATCAATGTGCAGTGTGGGCATTGAGGGTAAGCAAAAATATAGTAAGTGCTTTTACCTCCAGTTGGAATGGGGATCGATGCAGATGATGACTGCGGGGTCCTTGATGGTCCTTGAGCAAAAGAAAGCCACCACACAGGTCCTCACTGATAATAAAAGCTAATTCAAGGCATCTTATTTCATCTCGGGCTGACCTGGATGTCTTAGAGGCTGTCAACAAAGCTTTCTCCCCTTTGATGGAGTTCACAGATGCCCTGTCAGGAGAAGAGAATGTGACCATGTTATTTAAGAAGCTTATCCTTCACATCCTTAATTCAAGAGTGCTGGCTGAGGAGGAAGATGACATAGAGCTGACCAAACCAATCAAAACCAGCATCCTTGAGTACCTTAAGAAGAAGTACTCATACCCCATCACAGAGGAGCTACTGGACACAGCCAGTTTTGTTGATCCCAGATCTAAAACCATACATTTATGTGTACCATGTCCCCACCATTTTTATTTTACAAAGGAAGCGATGGCAACTTGAACTGTACCTACTTTGTAACTTCAGAAAATGCAAAAAGCTGAGCTGAGCTGAGCAGCTAATTGGTATCCCCCGTGCTAGATGGTGAGGAAAGTCCCCCGGAATGGTGGAGAAAGCATCATGTACACTTCTCGAAAATAAAAATAAAAAAGAGCTTGTTTTCTGTTCCGGAGGACACATGGTTACATGACTCAGATCCTGCCTGAAACATGAAAGGCTAAACATGTTAGTGTTTCTTAGAAAGACCTTTTTGCAATTTGTCCTTTCTTTTTCTACTTCCTAGGTAATGTGACTTTTTTCATAAGACATTCATTTCAAGAAATTTGTGCTTTGATTTGATTTGTTGAAAGTATTTAATGAGTAACCATAGTTTGTGCATCCTTCAATTATTTTAAAATCACAAAGATAAGAAATGCACTCATTTATTAGAAAGAAATGAAAAAAAAGTTTACACTACAGTAACCTTGCCAGTGTTATTTTGATGTGTAGTGTGAGGAAACTACTTGGTTGAATATATCGGTCAACTGTGATCAGTAGTGTGGAAAAGAGGCTAATAAATGAGGCGGCCCAAGCAGCCATTGATCGCACACACCACAGACTTATTTTCACATTAATTACATTAAGCATACCTTGGCAGTTCAATACTGTGGGAGGGAATTATCTCTCGTCTTGTCCACATCTTCATCAGACATTACAGGTAAGAGTGTGCTGATGCAGAATTACCTTCTCTGTTGACTATGATATAGAGCTGGTCCTGAATAGTAGTTTCTAACATGGATCTCTTTTACATACTATGAGCGAATACAAATTCAGTTCTATTTTAGCATCCAGAAATAATCAAAGTAGGAGACCAAAAACAACGAAAGTGGAAAAAGAATGTTTTGTACATGTCCTTGCTTTGTTTTAGCTGTGCAGATTGCTGTTCCCTATCTGTCAGTCACTACGAGTTATGTTGAATGATACAATATATGGGGTCTCACTTGGGAGGCCAAACATCTCTGAGTTTAAGAGAAAACAGCAATAAAAATTGGCTAGTGATTTTGCATGCTGAGCCACTCCCCATGCCTACTAGTATATTGTCCTGGCTGGACTTCAGAAGGGTTCCTTTGAGCCGTTGATTCGGTTGAGCTGAAATTCCTTCCCCACTCCCTCATAAGACCAATGGTGAGTCTGCAAGCACTGCCCTAGGAGGAAGCAGATCCTGCCTTGGCATTGCTGAGTCCCATAAGAGCCCTTCGTATATATGTGGACTGCACCCGGAGCTTCAGAAGCTCTGAACAGCTCCTGGACTGCTTTGGGTGTCAGCAGAAGGGAATGCTGTCTCCAAGCAGAGGTTGGTACACTGTATAGTAAATGCCATCACCTTGGAGTACCATTCCCAAGGTAAGCCATGACCCCTTGGGGTGAGGACTCACTCCACACGCACTTCTGTGGCAGACATCTGTCGAGCTGAGGCTGGGCGACAACTAACAACTTAGCAAGGTTTTACAACCTTTGTGTAGAGCCAGTTTCTTCCCGTTTGTTGGGTAACAGGTAATTGGCAGGAATAACTGGCTCGGTGTTATGATTGCTGTGCCATTCCCCCTCACACGGGGATGCGAGCACCTTTAGCATGTGCTCTAGGTGTCCATATAACTTGTTTCCCTACGGGTAATCCCATATGTGTATTATTCCATGGTAAGGTTACCTTCTTGGTAAACCCGTGTCTTCCCTTGACAGACCCGCGCTGTCAGTCCCTTCTGGCAGCTGCTACACTAAGGTAGGATCTGCCTCAGAGACCATTCCATATGTAGTACTGCCCCCCGGGTCAGTCCATATCAGTATCTCCGCATGTCTCCTCCCTATGGGTAGGATGTGGTCTCAATAGCGACCTTTTTCCTAGGCTCGCTTCGCCATCTTTCTGCCAAGCTGAAAGAACATATAGGAAAGATTTAAAGGTTGAAATCCCTTCCAATAACTTTTGTAAATGGAACCGCAGCATGGCCTTCTTTTTTTTCCAGAATCAGAATCAGAAGAGCTTTATTACCAAGTATGTTTACACAGACAAGGAATTTAACTTGTTCTATTCATACAGAAATAGAAGTATAGGGGTAAAAAAGATAATTGTGTGCAGTTTAATATAAATATGTCAGATAACTATTTTAGCTGTGATGGGTGTTGTGAGATTAATTGTTCAGATGGAATAAAGCTTGCGAAAAAAAAAATGTTTTTGTGCCTGGCTGTTCTGATGGTCAGTGCTCTGTAGAGCCGACCAGAAGACAACAGTTGGAAGAGAGAGTGGGATGGGTGTGAGGGGTCCATGATTTTTTGAGCCCTTTTCCTCATTCTTGAGATGTAAAGATCTTGGAGGCTGGGTAGAGGGGCACCAATGATCCTTTCAGCAGTTCTGACTCTCTGTTGTAGTCTCTTGATGTCTGATTTGGTAGCTGAACCAAACCTGACAGTTATGGATGCACACAAGACAAACTCAATGATGGCAGAGTAGAATAGTTTCAGCAGCTCCTGTGGAAGGTTGAACCTCTGCTGGGCCTTTTTGGCAATGGAGTCTATGTGAGTTTCCCACTTCAGGTCCTGAGAGTTGGTGGTGCCCAGGAACCTGAATGACTCCACTGCACTCACAGTGCTGTTCCTGATGGTGAGTAGGGGGGTGCAGGGGTTTTATCCTGAAGTCCCCTGTCATCTCCACAGTTTTGAGCGTGTTGAGCTCTAGATTGTTAAGACTCCACCAGACAACCAGCTGCTCAAACTCCTGTCACATGCACATATCCTTACAGAAACTTATATAATAAAGTTACAGTCTCTGTGAACTCATCCAGATCGGTGGCTGCAGCTTCAAAAACATTCCAGTCAGTGAGGTCAAAACAAGCTTGTAAATCACTCTCTGCTTCATTAAAACTTCATTAAGTTCATTAACTTAATACAGGTTTAGCTGATTTCAATTTCTGCCAGTAGGCCGGTATAAGATATAAGGTATAAGAACCAAATAGTGATCAGAGAGCCCCAAAGCTGCCCGTTGGACAGGATATGTATGTTTTATTGCTGTGTAACAGTGATCCAATATATTACTTTCTCTGGTGGGACACATAATGTGCTGCTTGTATTTTGGCAGTTCACAGGAGCGATTTGATTTGTTCTCCATGAATCTCCAAGAATAATTAAAATAGATTCTGGGTAGCTTTGCTCAATTTCAGTTATTTGTTTGGCCAGCTGTTGCATCGCGGCGCTCACAGAGTTTGAAAAGTCCTTATTGGTGTGGGTGAGGAGAAGAAGTTCATCCGATTTGTTAGGAAGGGAATGATCATTTGCGAGATGAATGCTTGGAAGAACAGTCCAAAAGCCGCGTGCCGGAGCTTCACCAGGGCACTGGCGCATTTCTCTCTTCTGCGTCTGTACGCGCATTTGAACAAAACAGCTCAAACCCCTACTAGAATGCCCAACAAAACGTCCAAATAATCAAAAAACCGAAAAATATTGCCTGGGATGTTAATCTATGTTAAAAATTATAGAAGAAGTATGCCAAAAAAACAAAAAACGAACAGAACAAACAAACAAAAACAACAGAAGAATTGCAGAGCTCAGTGTCTTGGCCGCCATTTTGTGGCACCACCGGATGTTCTGGATGCACCGGATTTCTTGGCTAGAATCCAAAAGTGAAAGGCTTTATGTATACAAAATTACATAGGACTTCCTGTAAGTGATTGGGGATACTTTTAATAACAATTTAAAGTGGGGGGGGGGGGGGGGGGTGAAATGCTCGTTTTCACTCAATATCCTGTTAATCTTGAGTACATATAGAGTAGTACTGCATCCTTCATAAATCCAAAAAGTCTTTAGTTTTATTATATTCATAAGAGAAAGATAGTCTGTACCGATTTTTCCCGGAAAAACACGACCGACTGGAGGCCTGACGTGTGGGCGGAGCTAAAGAATGACGAGCGCGAATAGGCTTTTGCGTTTGGAAGATGTGACATTACGAATGAGGGAAAACCCATCATTCCAAAACAAACCATGGCTTACAGTCAGATTCAGCCGTTTATTTATGATACAGAATCAGATCCAGAGGCTGAAACTGAACGAAAGCAGCAGCAGCAACGACTCGCTCCGAGCGGGGCTCGAACCCGGGTCTCTGGCATGGGAGGGGACGCACTAACAAGGAGGCAGAGATATTTTAAGCAGTTTTACTCACCGCCTGCGGTTCCAACACACGATCGTGACCCTTTTTCCTTGGGATTGCATCATCCTTAAGAAATAAACGATACGCAAATCTGTCGTCAAACTGGGCCTTGTGAACAAGCATCTTCGAAATGCAGGGAACAAACAAAAACACTTGCACAACTCCGTTGATGCTCTGTAAAAATAGACTACATCTACTGGTCCCTTAATGCTGTTTTTTTTTTTGGTAATCTGTGCAGGGTTGTCTTGCCCTGGCAACCAAAAACACTTCTTTTGTGACTTTTCGCGACGCTCTCGCTCTGATCAGTGAATCGCTCTGATCAGTGAAATGTCTGTGCTGCTCAGCCTCGCTATACGGGAGCGCGCGCTCTTCCGGCAGAAGTGCGTCAGGACCCATATAAGGAAATTCCGCTCCATCTAACGTCACACAGAGCCATACTCGAAAAAAAACTTTCCGAAACTTGTGACAAACCGGAAGGAGTATTTTGGGAACAAAAATACTCCTTCAAATGTACAACTTAATTTTTGAAACTTTGTCCATGTTTAGCATGGGAATCCAACTCTTTAACAGTGTAAAAAACTCAGTATGCATGAAATAGCATTTCACCCCCCCCCCCCCCCCCCCTTTAAATTAATCATTATTTGTGGGGAAAATAGTTGCTGTGGTGTAAATAAATAAATACACAAACACAAAACACCAAGATATATTACAGCTCATGAAAGCTTACATAATAGTGTTACTGGAGTTGGAGTTTATATGAAGTTCATTTACAACTTTCTTAAGCTAAAAAAAAGTGTAACAAAAAAAGTGTTTCTAACAAAGAAATGGTCATAAAGGATCAAAACAAAGTCAGTTCAATGAATGTGTTTCAATATCATCAAATAGGATTTCTCCAGTTGCAAAGCTCTTAATAAGCAATACATTGTATTGGGCAAATGTTTATATTGCATTGTGTGGCAAATGTAGCTTTAAATGAAAGATGCAGACAGAGTCCTCTTGAACAGAGTAATTTCTATTCCTCATTGCTTTGGGTTTTCATCATGAAAATGCTCCTTCACCCCATTAGCTATTTGGCACAATCATGAGCCAGTGTGACAAAAGAAGCTTTTAACAAGGACACATAGTTCATTTCGGTGTATTATGCTTGTCTTTATCAGACCAATGAATGTTGTCTACGAAAGGAAAACAAATAAGGCAATGTCTATTTACTCGATGGTTATGATACAAATTAGTTGAACAGATTCATATATTTGCTTCGTAATGCACACTACACATATAATTAACTGACAAGGAAGTGACATCATCTGGACTTTTTCTACAGCAAATTATCATAAAAAATGTAAATGTTTAACTGCAGTGTTGACTATACTGTATCTGTGTTACTGAAATTAATGAAATATTATAATTTATTATTTATTAACAGAATATATTATATTTGTTATTAATCTAAATTCATATTCATAAATAATTATTACTTTTTCAAATTGCATTTAGTCAAAAATAGCTGTCCCTACTGATTGATAGATTTGGACAAAGTTTATTATACAATAACCCTTTTACAAATTGTTATCATCATGAATATAATACTACTACTACTACTACTACTACTACTAATAATAATAATAATAATAATAATAATTATTATTATTAGGGCTCAAGCCTGGAGGGCGAGAGCCCTATTGTTTTCCTTAGGATTATTATTTTTTTTTTTTTTTTTCTTTATTCTTCTAATTTTTTTCCAAGGTTTCGGGGGCTTTTGGGGTCCTTAACATACTCAAAAACTCTTGAAAATTGGCACACACCTTGGAACCTGCGGCCATTAGGGCCGGGCAGAGTCTGATACACGGGCGTGGCACAGGGGCTCTACAGCGCCCCCTGTAGTACTGAGGGCCATATATCATGCATACTTGCACGTATACATATGAAACTTGGTACATATATATAACTCATCAAACCAAACAACTTTCACACTGCATGTCATAAGCTCCGCCCAACAGGAAGTTGGCTATTTAGGGTTTTATGAAAAACACATGCTCTGGAATTTGATATACTCCTCTGAGGAACTCCACCCGTTCACCACAAAACTCGGTGAACACGATCTCAAGACATTGGGGATGCTAAATTGCGAAGAGATTTTTGATATCTCGAACGGTTTGCCCGTGGCGAGGCGTTGAAATTATGGCGAGAAATGAGAAACAGGAAATGTCTAATAACATCCACATACATTTCCTGAATTTGATCAAACTTAATTTGTTTGTTCGTTGTATGATACCGATCGTATATATGTGACTATTAGGAGTCAAAGTTATAGCGCCACCAACTGGCAGCAGGAAGTGAATCATTTTCAAAACGCTTTGAATTCAGCATCTTATTTTTACTTGATTTGCTTCAAACTTCATCAGAATAATGACAAAACACGGCCGAAGAAAATCTGTTGTGGGGATATTGATATCTAATATAGTGTTGCCATGGCAACGTGTCAAACTTGAATGTTCTGTTCTGGTGATTTTTAGGCAGACAACAAGCTCAGATTTACATGAAACTCGAAACAGATATCAGTATTAAAGATAGCTAAACCATGGCAAAAGCTTTGAAAAGGGCGTGGAAGAGGCACTCTATAGCGCCACCTTTTGTCAAAAGTGGGGGGGTTAGTTTTAGCTACAGACACCAAACTTGGTACATAAATTGTTCTTATCAAGACGGACAACTTTCTAATTCATAGTTATAAGCTACGATCAACAGGAAGTCGGCTATTTTGATTTGAATGTGTATTTTTGAGATTTTACAGTTGTAATATTAATGAATACTCCTCACAGGGGAAGTACACTATACACACAAAACTTTGTCTACATGAAGAAAAAACATCGAGGAACTTAAATTGCGAACAGATTTTGGTTAGCTTGAACGGTTTTGTCGTGGTGATTTTTTGAAATGACAGTAAAAAGTGAAACATTAATCGTCTTCTATTTTTAAATTGCAGCTTCCAAACCTTTAAAAAACATTTTTCATTTAGAAAACCAGTGATTCTGAGGAAATATGCATAGTTTCATGACTTTACAGCACTGTATGATTAAAAGAAAATTAAAAAACTGTCAGACATCTGATCTCACTCTGTCACTATGTGTGCTGACTCTGTGTGTGTGTGTGAGTGTGAGTGGGGGAGGGGTGTGAGCTGAGTGGCAGACAGACAGAGAGAGAGAGAGAGAGAGAGAGAGAGACTTAAACATCTCTTTAATCACCAGAAAAAAAACTGTATTTTAAATAGTTATTTTTTTGTTGTTGTTGCTAATTGTGCTGTTATCATTACATCTTAAGAAATATCTTAGGCCTTATCCTTTTCTGACAGTTTCAGGGATTAAAAAAAATCCTAAAAAACCTTATTTGTGCTGCAAATAATAATTTCAAACTCATTTGATACTGACCTCTGTCACCCTGTGACATGACATTTATTTGAATTTACATAATCTCAAGGATGTAACAGTAAAACTGTTCAGCTCACAGATGAAGACTAAGCTTTAATGCAAGCAGAACTATTTCACAAATGCTTATAGGTTAATGAAATCATAACAAAACACTTTTAAATTATTTAAGGATTTGGTAACACTTTAAAATAATGTCTCAATTGTTAACATTAGTAAATGCATTGGTAACACTTCATAATAGCTGCAATTCTTAGCTAAGCATTAGTAAATAGTCAGTTCATGCTTTATATAGCCTTCTCCCAAAATTAATATTTTAGTAAGCATTTTATAAATACAGCTATAATTAAATTGTTCATGGTTTATATGCACATTTATTTTGAGGAGATTAAAGGCTGTAATCTCCCTAAAAAAAATGTAAAATAAAAAATAAAATAAATAAAATAAACAAACACAGAACTCATAAATATTTATTTCAAGATGCAATAAAAGAAAACTGTACACTTGAATTTATATATATATATATATATATATATATATATATATATATATATATATACACACACAATTGCATAAGTTTATATTTAAAAATGTTTAGCAAGTGTACAGCTAATAATAATAATAATGCATTTTATTTAGTTTTAGCTACAGACACCAAACTCGGTACTTAAATTGTTCTTATCAAGACGGACAACTTTCTAATTCACAGTCATAAGCTACGATCAACAGGAAGTCAGCTATTTTGATTTGAATGTGTATTTTTGAGATTTTACAGTTGTGAATTAATGCATACTCCTCACATGGGAAGTACACTATACACACCAAACTTTGACTACATGAAGAAACAACATCGAGGAACTTAAATTGCGAACGGATTTTGGTTAGCTTGAACGGTTTTGACGTGGTGATTTTTTTAAATGACAATAAGAAGGGAAACATTAATTGTATTGTATGTCTAAATTGCAGCTTCCAAACACTTCAAGGCATGTTTTCATACAGAGATCAAATCATTATGAGGAAATATGTATGTTTCATGACTTTACAACACTGTATGGATAAAAGAAAAGAAAAAACTGTCAGACTTCTCAACTGACATGATCTCACTCTGGCCACTCCGTCTGTGTGAGGAAAGGGAGGGGGAGAGGGAGGGGGAGTGTGAGTGTGAGGGGGTTGGTGACTGTGAATCTTTGGTGACTGACAGTGTGTGTGGATTGTAGGGAGGGGCTGTCTGGCAGAGAGAGAGAGAGAGAGAGAGAGAGAGAGAGAGAGAGAGAGAGACCTAATCATTCCTTTAATAATCAGGAAAAAAAATCTATATTTTAAATTGTTATTGTTTTTGTTGTTGCTAATGGTGGTGTTTTTTTCCTTTCATTACAGGTTAAGAAATCTCTTAGGCCTTATCCTTTTCTGACAGTTTTTGGGATTTAAAAACATCCTAAGAAGCCTTATTTGTGCTGCAAATTATAATTTCAAACTCATTTGATACTGACCTATGACAACCTGTGACGTGACATGACATTTATTAATCTCATGGATGTAACAGTAAAACTCTTCAACTGACAGATTAAGCTGCAATGCAAGCAAAACTATTTCACAAATGCTTATAGGTCATTAAAATCATTACAAAACACTAATAAATTATTAAAGGGTTTGGTAACACTGTATAATTATGTCTAATTTGTTAACATTAGTAAATGCATTGGTAACACTTTATAATAACTGCACTCATTAGCTAAGCATTAGTAAATAGTTCATGATTATAAAGCCTTTTCCCTTAATAATAGTCATTATTAAGCAGGAATACATCTCTAATTACATTGTTCTTGGTTTAAAAGCACATATATTACAAAGGAGATTAAAGTTTCAGTTGTCTTATAAAATAAATCAATAAACACAACCCAGTTTGATTCAGAATTCAGAAATATTTATTTCAAGATGCAATAAAAGGAAACTGTACACTTGAAAAGGTTTTGAGCGATTCTTGAAGGACTAGCATCACCTTCACTTGTACGATGGTTTGAGGAATATATCTTCCAGATAGTACCGCCGCTCCCTATATGCAGAGTATGCAGTCTTCGTAGAGCACCAACTCCCAGAGGGAGCACCAGTTGCTCAAAAAAAAAAAAAACAAATATGCGCCATTCTCCCATCCGCGTTCGCGACTACTCAATAGCATTTGAGAAGAAAGACTTGTAGTCACAAAACAATTGTAATGTGTTCATATAGGTGTCAGCTACAATGCACACCTTATACATTTTTTATACATTTTAAAATAAAGTGTTACTAAAGTTATATATATTGTTCTGTGTATGTGATTTCAAAGTCTAGATTGGTCGGATTAACCCTTTAACTGCCACATCCCTTAAAACTTGATTGTCAGAGGGTTACTGTAAATGCTTTTGCCCGCTGGGCACAGTTTTCCCGATGCCACCAGGGTGGCGTTGCACTGATGGCTTGAGCCCGACATCGCTGCTTGCAGCTATATTTATTATTATTATTATTATTATTAGTGGTAGTAGTAGAAGTAGTAGTAGTTTAATATGTTTGCATATTTAGATTTTTTTTAATGCAAGTACAGTATTTTAATAGTAGTATTGCTATACAATTAAAAAATATATATTTCTGCATATTGCAACCCAGTAACTGCAGATTATTATTATTATCTTATTTATTTAAATAATACTCTGGCTAGTAATACTATCCCTGAATGTCCCCACAGGCTTGTCAGTTAATAGATAATAAATTAATGGACAATAATATTTATTTTGATCCCATGAGGTTGACTTATGACTTATCAGGTTAACATTCTTGAATCTTTTGGACAGTGTAGCAAGCATTATATTTCCCTGTGCCCATTTGTGTGCAGTACAGTGTATGTTTTCAGTCTGGCAAAATATCTTACACTGATAGAGTAATGGCATTCTCTGGAGAGATGTGTGTCAAGCTTGTGGAATGAAGGTCGAATTCAGCCTCCCAAAACAACAAGGCAAAGTCACAAATGAAATGAGATCTGACAATCTTTCTGCATAACAACATAATGTCTCAGTTGTCGTAGCCTTGCTCGATGTCCACCATGTTCTAGAAAGTACAAGCTCAGCACTATGAACTACTGCTCCATGTGTCAAATGCCATTTCGGCTGTGCTTTCTGAAATCCAGGGTAAATTAGTTTTTTGGAATACAAAGCTCAGAGGTCCTGCTCTAGTTTATCTGGATGTTTGCCACTGGGAAATTAGAATAATGTTAAAATGCATAAAGAGGGTCAATTAAATAATTTTTTTTCAATTTAACCTTAAAATGCACTTAGCTTTTAACACAATCTCTATTAGGCTGGAAAAGGTTTCTGGTGATTGTCGGTTTCAAAACAGCTGACAGGACCATGTAACAATGTAAATTGATTGATTTCTGTTTAAACGTTATTTTCAGCAATTTGTCTAGTGAAAATGAATCTATTGCATCTGAATAAACCATTAAAACATGGTAAAGTATTTCCCTTATTCTCTGAAAACCAAGGAAACTTGAACTCCACACAAACTGTAAAGTCCAGTATATGATCAGTCAAAAAAAGTCACCAAAACTATAATATTAAATACAATACATATGGAAGCATTTGAATTATGTAAGGACTAAAAGGTTAATAACTTCTCAAGTAAGTACTTCATTACATTACATTTAACCAAGTTCTTAAATCAATGGTGTTTAATCTGTTTAACTATTCAAGTCACTAAATGTCAAGTGCCCATTTGTCGAAACCAATAAAATTGGGAAATGGGACATTAAATCAAAAGACAATCGAGATTCTGTTTATGCAACCAATAGCTATTTGAAAGCAGAGGTTTGAACCCCTAAAGCTTAAGTTAATTAACCAGACCACATGTCATTGTTTTTTTTTTTTTTTTTTTTTTTAAGAATCACTACACATCTGCACACATGCTTATAGACTGAATATGTATGTGCATGACATCACTGGTTTCACAGATTACAATAACAATACCGTTTTCAATAACTTTAAAAAATGCATCTCTTTAATTTCAACTGATGGACTGAAGTTGTGTGTTTAAGATCTTTTAAGATCTTTGTGCCCTCTATTTACACCATCAAAACATATCTGACTGAGATCAACAGAGACTATGCAACTAATCAGTCAGCTTTAATTTCTTTTGAGGAGATAATGGGCAGAGAGACCCGCTGACCTCATCAATCACACTGTCATCCAGTTCCTGTCTCAATGTCTGTGTTAATTAGTCGTCTGTGAGGACAGTTTGGTGGAGGAAAGCACTGTGGCGTTACTATGTTGCTCACCGATCAGATCAAATCAGTACATTTATATGAGGAGCTGATGGAGGTGCACATGATAGCTGTCACACTGTTACGTAAATGTACACTGCGTCTGGACTGCAGATAAAAGCCACAATGTGATGGCACTATATTGTTTTTATTATAACCAATGATACATTTTATATAATGAAAATTAATTAAAAGCATCTGTTTTCCATTTATTTATTTTCTTTTACATCATTGGTGAGCACTGATTATTATAATTAGATCACTTTTTTTTTCAAACACTTTTTTTTTTTTCAATACAAAATTGCCAACTTCAGATTTCTCCCCAAAAACGTGTACCATACGTGGCTAGAGCATGAATTACTGGTGCCAGATAAGAACAGATGTGCTTTTGTCACTTCTGGGCCAAATCAGAAAAAAAACAACAACAAAAAAAAAAAAAACAGCTGGTTCCTGAATGAAGCCTTTGCAACGCTACTAATGTTTTTTTCAAAGACTAGCCCATCAGTGCAATTTAAATAATTTGAGAGAAATGTTGGAATATCAATCATATATTATTGAGGTTCTGGCCAATTTTCCCTCTAAACTGCGCATGTGCATTGCTGCAGACTTCTTATGCCACAGAAAAGAATTACTATGTCTCGGATAGGACTGACGCAAAATGAGTTGGGAAACCCAACTGATTGTATTTTAGGAAATTGCAATGCTTTAGCAAACCGCTATAGATTTGGTATTGCTATAGAGTTAGAATTGGGAAATTCAGTTTACAGGTTTCATAGGTGGGGCTGAGGTTTAAATATTTAAATGTTTCGCTGGCTCCCACCTCAATCTTTGTTACATTGGTGTCTAAACCAGGAGGAAGGAAGGACATGCTGTCAGAGAGACCTCGCTGCTGAAGGAGGTCATGGTGCTGAGGAGATCAGGCAGCAGGAAGAAGTGGAGACCACCAGTGGCTGCCCGATGTAGTGGTTCTGGAATGATGGAAGACGAGGTGGGACAGAGGGCTCACTGCCATGCTCCTGGGTCGAGTAGGGGTGGCTGCTGTCTGAGAAGGAGCAGAGGAGTCTGCGCCGTTGCCTGGAGACCTGAGCCTGCTCACGTCTGCCATGATTGGGGAGGAGCAGAGAACAGGGGACTCGCTGCCAGCTGCCCTCAACTGGAAAAGCCATCGCCATCCGTCAGGAGGCAGAGCAGCATCGAGCTGTCCACCAAAGATGTCCAGTATCATCACATTGCACCACAAGTGAGAGCATCTGAGCTGGTTGAGGACCAAGCAGCAGTGTGTCTGGAAACCGGACAGAGATTTTTTTTTTTCTCCTTTCTCTCCTCTCTCGTCTCTGTCTCGCCTCATCGTTACATCTCCTTTTCTCTCACCTTGTCTGACCTTACCCCCAGGTCCTGCTGCCGCCGTGATGGGGTCCCGGGTGGTTAGTAGAGCACAGTCTCTGGAGTACCACCCACGAGATGCAATGGGGGCACAGGTATGTGACAAGTGGGACAGGCCGAGAGCCATGGGAATGGATTGAAGCCAGTGGAGTGAATGATAATGAGCAACACCTGCGCAACTCACCGGTCTTGAGTCCCATGGAGGATCTCAGGAAGGATAAAAGGTGAAGTGACGACAGTGCAAGATGAGAAAGGGCCAGGCCTGGATTTTATGATGTTGTTTTATGTGGCAGTCTCCTTGAGGGGCTGCCATTTTTTACTTTAGTTTTGTTTATTTAAGTATTGTGTTAAAATGTTTGCCAGTTCCTGCCTCGTTCTTCCCGATCTACGAACTTTGTTATACAGACATATAGACTCTTTGCAAACACATGACCATGACCACATGATGACGCCATGACGGATGGCAGAATCACCGAATCACTATTTAGCACAAGCTAAATATTAGTAGACGAGCGGGAAGTTTCAATCAATTTAAAATAAATAACACAACATTTTATGGCTTCTTCTATTGAACAAGCTGTCGTACCATTATCGGTCGAGGTAGGGCATCTGGTAGGAGCTCACAAAAAACAATATTTGAAGAAGTTGAAGATCGCAGGATTGGATACCTTCCTTATTCCTCCGTTTTTACGGACCTACATACAATTAAAAAAATAACAATTTTATTACATGAACGAACACTAACTCGTACACATTTGGCTTGCCATCCATCCTACAGCATAGCTCTTCTGCCGTCCGTCATGGCGTTCAGAATTCGCGCAAGTAGAGCGTGATGTCACGTGCAAAGGGTCTATATCTCCGATCCAGAATTAGATCCTTATGACTTGCGTAACCCGAATGAAGGACATTGATGGGCGCACTCTTGCTCTTGCTCTGGTTGATGTGTGCATGCACTCTTTCTGGAGAAGTGCCTGTATAAGGGTTCCCTACAACTTGCGTAACCCAAATAAAGCAACTATTTATCAGAATGCATGAAATAGCATTAAACACCCCCTTTAAAAAGATGTTGGTATTCTTATTTTCCAGCTCATCAATAAAATATAGACATGTGAGTGAGCAGTATTAAAAACCACAATAAATCAAATAAGTGTGCCTTGTTCATAATAATTAAATAAATATGTGCCATGTGTAAGGATTCAGTGTTTTTTCTGACTTTTGGTCACACTTCCATATCTGTGCTGTAATTTCACATTGGTTTTCTGCATATTGACTATTCCGCCAGAATAAATATTTGTATTCTTTTTATAACAATTACATAAATAAATTTAAATAAAAAATACAAAACAGTAATTGTAATACATTCTGATGCACATTGAATAAAAAAGCAGATTCATAAATTAATATTTTATTTATTTATTTATTCTAATTTAAGATGAATAATTGTATGATATTATGATAATATACGGTAATTTAATAATATTTAATAGTAAGTAGGGATGGTAGATTTTTTTTTTATCAATTATTAATATTTTTATTTTGTTATTATCTTAGTTCAGATATTCATATATTCATTTGGCATGTTTGCTTAAGCAGGCTTTTCCTTGTGCTGATTTATCCTTGGCTGCTTCACACAGCATGAAGAAATCTTTGTGTTCGGGGACAAAGGTGTTGTAATTGTCCATTTACCAGCTGCTTTCATCCAAAGGAACTTTAAGTACACAGTTTATAAGGACAATCCCCTTGGAGCAAGCTGGAGTTAAGTGACTCACTCAAAGGCTCAATGGTGATGCCTCTTGGTTTGTTCCTGATGGGGTTTGAACAAGCTCTGAGCTTTAGCTATTCCGTCACATTGCCAGAGGATTTTGGAAAATATATAAAAAAAAAAAAAATGATTTGTAATGCTTTTTAATTCAAAGTGATTTATGGGAGCCTTATTGCAACAATAGTACTTTGATAGCAGGGGTAGGCAAGTTCAGTCTAGAGAACTGCTATCCTGCAGAGTTAAGCTCCAACCCGGAAAACAAAACAACAACAAAAACCCTGCCTATAGCCTTAGTAATCCTGAAGACATTTATTAGCTTGTTCAGGTGCGTTTGATTTTTTATTAGAGCTAAACTCTGCAGGACAGCGGCTCTCTTGGCCCACCCCTGCTCTATCACATCCCTTGTTTGAGATTTTCACTCATGGACACAGCAAAGGGGCTTAAAATTGGGGCTACCAACTCAGAAGATAAACCACTACACCATTTTTCTTTATTGTAAGACTCACTAAAAAAGTATAAGTACTTAAAAAATCAATCTGCTTTGAGTCTGTTAGAATGTCTCAGAGACGTAGGGATAATATATGTTGGTTTTCGGGATCTCACAAGCAATAAAAATGTCATTTGGATTAAACTGTTCTCAAAAGAAATTTCACAACTAATGTATATATAAGCCTCTAGAATGTAATCACAACCTACACAACTCCTAAACTGAATGTTTGCATAACTGATGAAGCAAAAAAAAAAAAAAAAAAAAAAAACTTGTTTTATTAGTGCTCTCAAATCTTTTAATGGAGTTGATTTATGATGGAGTTTTATGTCAGCAGTTTGAATGAGCACCTGGAGAGTTTACACAACAGTTACGGAGTGCCAATCACTGCATTTAATGTCAACAGGTCCATTTTGCTATTGATGGCTAATTTAATGAATTATTCATTTGTCATTATTTGCCCATGTATATTCCAATGAATCCACTCAGTGAATAATATAAAATAATATAATATAATATAATATAATATAATATAATATAATATAATATAATATAATATAATATAATATAATATAATATAATATGTTTGTTACCTGAAAGATTTTGACATTCTCAAATCACAGTTTATGAGTTTTGTACCTATTTCTGACCACTGAATGTTCATTTGTAAAGTCTTTTGGCTGTTCTATTGCCATTACAGCATTAAAACAAGTTTTGTACCAATTTCTGACCACCAGATGTTAATCTGCACACGCTTTTAGTTGTTCTGATGCCACTGATCCATTAAAATAAGAGGAAGAAATTGTTATAATACCTAATTTAAACATCTATATGGGTTTAAAATAACGCCTGCATTCCTCTGAAAATAGACAGTCATACTGTAATTTAAATGAGGCCATTATTGATTCCATTTCTAGGTCACTTCATCCAAATATGTTTTCACAAAAGCTTCATTTTCAAGAGATATTTTCATGAGCTCCACTTCTGAAAAGAGATCAATTATTTGATTATTCCAAAATATTCCCAAGGATCTTTTTCTTTCTCTCTATTAATCACATGTCTTGCTCTTGCTCTTGCTCTTTATTTATTTTTGCAGAAAGGTTTCAGTGCAGCTATAAATAACTAAAAACATAGAACAATAATCTAATTGTCTATGATCTGCAATGATACAACTCAACCAGCACTGTGTGATGAGTCACACCAATTATGGTTCTGATTTAACAATTCATCAATGATTCTGGTAGTGAGTGCTTTAAGGACTATGGATGTATTGGATGATAGAGACTTGGGTTTACAGACAAACAACAAATTCCATTTGAGGTCATTAGTAATAATACAGTATGTTAGAAATAAATATTTATGCTCATCAAGGTTGCATTTATTTTATCAGGAATAAATTACTAACAGCAATATTGTGAATTTTTTTTTTTTTTTTAATCTATTTTATACTTTGTTAAAATGTAATTTATTATTCAATGTCAAATGATCTTGCAGAAATCATTATTATATGCTGATTTGATGCTCAAGAAATATTTCTTATTATTATGTGTTCTGAAAAAATCCCTGCTACTAATTATTTTTGTGAAAACTGTAAAAATTGTTCATGATTATTTGATGAACAGAAAGTTCAAAAGAGCAGCTGTTGAAATAGTATAATTTTTTATTTTAATTTTTGAACAATTTAATAAAAAAATTCTGAATTAACCCTTTGAGTAGTATTCCCATGCCCCTGGGAGTATGGTCCCACATATGGGATTTAGAACGTTCGGTGACGTAGCGTAACTGCCAAATTCAAACTGTCCTTTCACGCTCTAGCTGGTACTAAGCCAGAGAGATACGTGCACTGATTTTGTCTTATTATCACAACTATGCAGTGTTCTTAACAGTGTGTCTTGAGTTTGAGCTCTGTCACGTTATTTTCTACAGACTATTTTTTATCTTAAAATCTGTTTTATATGCCATATTTTTTGTTTCTATAACGTGTGAATATATCCTCTATCATATTCTACAATGAAAACCAATCAGAGTGCCTTATCACTAGTTTTCTTTTATTTCCCAAATCCGCTATTATTATTATTATTATTATTACTAATTGAATAATAAAAAATAAAGCCATTAAATTCCATGCGCACCTAAAAAGTCACACTGAGACCCTCCACCATAAAGCATTAAACTACCATGAACTGAACCCAGAGAAAAGACCCCTCAGCCAGCTGGCCTAAGAAAGGATTCCACAATCCAAAACCCCAGCTAGACTAAATCAAATCATTAAAACACAGAAAGAGAAATATCTGAAACATTGGACAGAAGCACAGCTCAACAAGATTGCGCAACAGCTTTTCCCCCCAGGTTGTGAGAGCCCTGAACGCAAACCACCCCACCTTCCTCTGAGACCCCACAGAAACCCTCTACCTCCTGAAACATGGACCATCTCACCTCCTCTACCCCCCAACACACCCCAACCTTACCACATAACAGAAAAAACTGTCTGAAACACTTTTGTGCAATTCTCCTCTTAGCGCACTAGACACAAACACACTGCTGTGTGTACATAATCCCACAAAAGACTCAAATATGTGTAAGTTTACATGCTCGTGCACTACAAATCATCCTGCACTGTTCCCCAGCCAGCTTGACAATTTTTCTCTTTGCACATGTACAGTATTATGTGAAGCATCCATATAGTCTATATATTGTTTTTCTTTTCAGTCTATGCATAGGTAAACATTCATAATTATTCATATTCAAAATCTGTAAGCAGTTTATTTGTGTATAGATAGTGTTTAAGTGTAGCATTTTTTATTTTGTATAAATTTATGTATAGGTAAACATTTATATATAGTATTTAGTCAAAATCTGTCAGTAGGTTAGCTGTGTAGGTATAGTAATATGTGAAGCATTCGTACAGTCTGTATTTTTTAGCTTATGTATAGGTAAACATTTCTATATAATATTTATAGTCAACATCTGGCAATAGGTTAGTTTTATACTGTATAAAGGTTTATACTGTTTTACTTCATTTTTGTATGTCTGTATTGATGTAGCACCGTGGTCCTGTGAGACACAACATTTCTTTCCACTGCATGTCCACACATTTAGTGGAATGACAATAAAGCTCAACTTGAACTTGAACTTGAAAAAAGTAAATTAGAATGCTGTCTGTCTCCAAACAGATCGTATAAATTGGCTAATACCTAAACACAGTGGCAGACCCTAAACAGAAAAGTCCTGACCATGCACAGACTTAGTGACCATAACATCATTATAGAAACAGGCAGAGTGCAGGCACACTGCACATAACATGAAGTGGAAACAGAACTGCACTTTTAAACAACATGTCCTAACTACACACAAATTAGAGAAACATCCTTCCCCCAAATCACAAACCAGCACAAAGACTAAAACCAGATACAACAGAAGGACAAACTGCCATACATTCTGGGAGAAACCTCAACCTGGCTCTAACCTTGCTACAAGGTACGTCAAGTCCTGCAAGAACAAGCAGTAGAACAGTACCACAAGTCACCGCCAGAAGAAGACACTGTACAACACACATAAACTGGCATGACAGGATCCAGTCCTTCTCCTTTCTCTTTATTATTATCTTTATTAGCACTAGAGTCTATATATCTGCATATCTGCTATATATCTGCATAGAGAGAGACCCAGGGCTTAATTTGTTCTGGAACAAGCCTGATCCGAATCCGTGAAAAATTAACCAAAATTCATATTTCTATTATGATTTGTTATTATTATTTTAAATCAGAGGGTTTTACAAATATTTAACCAATGATACGTATTTAAAAGAGCTTGTCATTAAAACTCCATTATGCCATTGGATCCTCAAGCTCTCGCAAAACCTCGTCACTTCCCCCGCCTCCACTCAGATTGACACCCACGCAGCCTGGAGGAGACAGGTCTCCGCTTATTCAGTTTGGCTGATCAGATAAGATAAGTGTAACTGACTGTTGTATAATTGTCAATAACTAACCTGTGAAATACAGGATTTAATCCAAATTTGCATATAAAATTCCACAGCATCTACAATGTAGACAGCTGGTGATTCAGACTTGCAGAAATACACTTGTTCTTTAATCTGTGATGGCCCCAGTACAGCAAACTGGCATCAGGGAGTGTAAAGATCAGTGTGTTCAGTCAGTCAGTTTCACTTCAATGTAACAGCCTGAAGAACGGCGGATGACAAGATATTGCATATTGGTACTGCATATTAATACTAATGCACTTTTAGATCAGACAGAATGACAGAGAGAGCAAGAAAGTAGAGAGGTGTTTTTCAAAAGAAAGTTAGTGACATCGATCAGAGATGGTCAGTTCTAGTAAGAGTCATGTGAAGGTTAGTGAAAATGTATCTGAGAGCATTCCAACATGCCATTAAAGCCATCTTAAGACAGATTTGCAGTCACAGGGATTTAGTACATAAAAAAATAAAATAAAATGATTATATACATTTAAAAAGTACATTAAAAAAATAATGGTATATATATATATATATATATATATATATATATATATATAGTATTATAATAAAAATATTGAAATATATAGGGAATAAAAAATATTAATAATAATAATAATAATAATAATAATAATATGTGTAGCTTGAAAATTTTTAATTGCACCACACTGCAACTAAGTTCTCATCCCATTCTATTGCTCATAGTTTGATGCCTCTAGCGAAATAAAAAATAAGTGATGCAACAGAAAAACATAGGCACAGCAAATATTTCATAATTATGAAGATAAATGCTTAAGTTGTTCCCACAAAACATGACTTGATCTAATTGTGTCTGTGGGACTTTGAAACTGGACCAAGAGAGTTTTCGGGGAAGCTCCATTTATTTGTTTCAATGGATGATCTATAACCAAGTCTGTTTATTTGTTATATGGTTATAATGTATGAGCTGATGGTACTGAAGAGAAAGAAGAGGTAATAAGATGTTATTAAAACCCTGAAGGAAACTGTGTCTCCTTATTCTACAGAGCAGAATACAGCCTATTGCCCTCAGATTGGCCAACACCATATTACAAACTGCTAGCAATAAAACCCCTTTAATGTCAAAGTAAGGCACTTACTCAGAATGACCAAGCAGATCTTTTTCCACAGTCACAGTTTGGATGCACTTGATAACCTGCTGAGCAATTACCCTGCTTACTGATGTTGTCTGTTCTTCAAAGGGTTAAGCATCAAATATATGTACCCAAACATGGTGTTAAACCCCATAGATTTGTGCTTTAAACTAAATATTATTACACTGGAAGCATTTTATATGAAAAGGGAAATGACTCAAACTCATGTCATTTGTTTGAGGCCATGTTCGAACTTCAAGACCGATGTTTTATTACTTAAACTACAGATACTTATGAATGCATAAATCACGGCAGTTCATCAAGAACAAATAAACAAGAGGTAATTAAGTTGAGATATGTTTTAAATTAATAGAAACAAGAAACTTGTTATAAATAACGAGAAAGCCAAATTCAGGACAAAATCACATTTAACTCACCCAATCACCACTATGAAGAGCAAGATGCTGCTGTCATTTAAAAAAGTGCATATGAAATGCAATCAAATAAAATGCAGAGAAAAAAAAACATGTTTCGATAGACCAATCTACTTCGAGTGTAAACTAAATGAGCCAATGCACATTGGCATGCAATTATTGCATCCAGCTGCCGCTGATCACTGTGTGAGTATAAGAGGGCAGCAGGTGCAATGCATACCAGTTTTTCGCTGAGGAGCCGAGCCGGGAACCCGGCAGCTCAGCGGCGGTACAGCAACCATGGCGACGGGACGTGGCGTCTCCGTTCCCTCCTTCAGGGAACGAGGGTTACCATACGTAACCGAGACGTTCCCTTTCAGTCGGTCACTCTCGACGCCACGTCGGATGACCGACGAATATGGGATCCCTATCAAAGCGCCATGGGTGCTGCCCCTTCCAGTGCCCTGTGCGAGCCGCCTGCGCCCCTATTAGGTGTAGGCCGGGGCTCAGAACAAGTAGCTCCACTCACCATTGTCAAAGCACTACCTCACTGGGTGAGATTGGATAACACTGGGAAAATGTACCCGGTCCGCTTGGAGCCGGGACGCTGCGGAAGCCCCATCCTTCCCGAAGGAGGTCTCGGAGGCAAATACACATATAGCATCCGTTTAGGAGTATACGGAGAAATTTGAGGTGATTAAAACCCTCTTGGGAAGGCAGAAGTCTGCCAGGGAAACACGGGCTCTAAGGCTATACCGTGGACTATACACATACGAGTACCGCTTAGGTCTCAATATGGAGCCCAGCCTTCCATGTTTCTCACGGATTCATCATGAAGGCCTGGCGCCGGACGTTCCGCTGCGTCCAGCTGCCTAGGGTGGTGGAGGATCTCAACATGGTCTACAGCACGGACACTCTGGAGCAGTTTTAGCAAGCCGACACTAACCGGGGCCTCTCAGTGCCACTACCCGTTTGAGGTGAGAACACAGGAGGATACCGGCTCTACACGAAGGCTATAGAACCTAGCGAACGTGTTAGGGGTCGCCCAGCCCGCAGCTCTACAAATATCTGTCAGCGAGGCGCCACGAGCCAGCGCCCAGGAGGATGCAACACTTCTAGTTGAGTGAGCTCGCAACCTGAACGGGCAGGGCACATCCTGAGCCTGATAAGCCAGGGTTATGGCATCCACAATCCAGTGGGCCATCCTCTGCTTAGAGACGGCATTCCCCTTCTGCCGGCCTCCGTAACAGACAAAGAGCTGGTCTGAGGTCCTGAAGCTTTGCGTCCGGTCCACGTAGCACCTTAATGCTCGAACAGGACAAAGCAAAGCCAGGGCTGGGTCTGCCTCCTCCAGGGGCAGCGCTTGCAGGTTCACCACTTGGTCTTTGAAGGGTGTAGTGGGAACCTTGGGCACGTAGCCAGGCCGGGGCCTCAGGATTACCTGGGAGTCAGCCGGCCCGAACTCTAGGCACGAATCGTCGACCGAGAATGCATGCAGGTCCCCTACCCTCTTGATGGAGGCCAGTGCAAGCAGGAGCACAGTTTTCAATGAAAGAAACTTTAGCTCAACTGAATGCAAAGGCTCGAATGGGGCCTGCTGTAGTGATTTAAGCACTAGAGACAGGTCCCAAGAGGGTATACAGGGGGGCCGGGATGGATTTAACCTCCTTGCCCCTCTAAGGAACCTGATGATGAGGTCATGCTTACCCAAAGACTTCCCATTCACAGGGTCATGGTACGCAGCAATAGCGGCAACCTGGACTTTGAGGGTGGAGGGAGACAGCCTTCGCTCCAACCCTTGCTGCAGAAAGGATAGCACGACCGCAATCAGGCATCTTCGGGGGTCTTCTCGGCGAGAAGAACACCACTCAACGAACAGGTTCCACTTCAAGGCATAGGCGTGTCTCGTAGACGGTGCTCTTGCCGAAGTGATGGTGTTAACTACCTCTTGGGGTAGGTCACCTAGAACCTCCGCGTCCCGTCCAGGGACCAAACATGAAGTTTCCAAAGGTCTGGACGCGGGTGCCAAATGGTGCCCCATCTCTGAGTCAGTAAATCCCTCCTCAGAGGAACTGGCCAAAGAGGGGCTGTCAAGAGGAGCACTAGTTTGGGGAACCAGGTCCGAGTAGGCCAATATGGCACTACTAGCAAGACTTGCTCCTCTTCCTCCCGGACTTTGCACAATGTCTGTGCGAGAAGGCTCACTGGGGGAAACGCATACCTGCGTAGGCCCCGCAGCCAGCTGTGTGCCAGTGCGTCCGTGCCGAGAGTTCCCTCGGTCAGGGAGTAGAAAACCTGGCAGTGAGAGGTCTCTGGAGCAGCAAACAGGTCTACCTGAGTGGCTCTGAACCGCCTCCAAATCAGCTGGACCGTCAGGGGATGGAGTCGCCATTCTCCCGGGAGCATTGCTCAAGACAGCTTATTGGCTGTACGACTGAGCAGGCCTGGAATGTGAACGGCACGAAGTGACCTCAGAACCTTCTGACTCCAAAGGAGGAGGTGGCGGGCGAGTTGCGAGATGCGACGAGAGCGCAGACCACCTTGGCGGTTGATGTACGCAACAGTCGCAGTGTTGTCCAATCGGACCAGCACCGGCTTGCCTCGTAAGAAACCTTTGAGACGGTTCAAGGCAAGGTGCGTTGCTAACAACTCTAGGCAATTGATGTGCCACTGCAGCTGCGGGCCTGTCCAAACCCCTGAGACTGCATGCCCATTGTACGTGGCCCCCCCGGCGGTGGTGGAGGCATGCGTGTAAACCACAGCATGCCTGGAGATCTGCTCTGGGGCACCCCTGCCCAAAGGAATGTCAGATCTGACCACGGAGTGAGGGTTTGGCGACAGGCCGGTGTAACTTGGACCCGGTGAGTGCCGCGCTTCCACGCCCACCTCAGGACTCGGCCATAAAGCCAGTGCTGGAGCGGTCTCATATGTAATAGGCCGAGCGGTGTAAGTGCCGCTGTGGCCACCATATGCCCCAGGAGCCTCTGAAAGCGAAAAGCTGGTATGCATTGCACCTGCTGCCCTCTTATACTCACGCAGTGATCAGCGACAGCTGGATGCAATAATTGCATGCCAATGTGCATTGGCTCGTTTAGTTTACACTCGAAGTAGATTGGTCTATCGAAGCGATATCCCATATTCGTCGGTCATTATATATATAATATTATCACAATTATTTTCATTTCAATAATGAAAACAAATAATAAAAATAACCTAAAATAAAATAATTATGAGTAAATGACCATCTTAAGAGAGATTCCAATTTGCAGGGAGTGTATATTTTTAAGTGTATTTATCTGCAATGCAGTGCCATGTATAAAATAAAATAAATTGTAAAAATAGTCTTTAAAACATTGAACAGTTGAACTAGTTTTAGTCAAATGCTTCAAAAAGTTCTGGGAAAACTGGACACCATGAAAGGCAATGCTGGCTAAACTGTCCTTCACCCTATACGTGCACAAACCCAACCTCACAACGTGAATATATATTTTGAATATTAACATCATTACTAACATAAACCCTGTCAGTCCACTCTATGCAACAGCCAAATCCTAATTTCTCTTCTACAGTGAAACTGACAGTTTTATCATTTGGATGGTTTATATAAAAGGTTTTCTATGCAGAACCTCAAATGAATCAGTGAATCTAATGGATCACAAGTAGTTTACTTGATTTACTTGAGTGAACCACTTGAATCACATAAACTGTCCAAATAAAACTGAACCTGGTTCACCTGAGGCTCTACAAAAATTGATGTGTCTTTTAAACAAAATATTTAAATTTTTATTACTTAGAATTCCAACCTGCTTTATATATATGTAGACAAAGACAAGACAAAGTGTTTCTTTTTTTTTTCCCCCAAACTTTAACAATGACAAACCTCGGACAAGCTTTTGTACGGTACTGCTCAATATTACACACATTTTGTGTATAACAGTAAAAAGAGTGTAACTCCACTTATCCTTATCTTTTGTAAAACAAGCAAATAGATCCTGGAATCTGAATTAAATATGTTTTGTTTTATGTTAATGTGCAAAACCCTTAGGATGAACGAAGATACACAGAGACATACAGCCAAAATCTCATTTTGAATGATGAACCAGTGCGACTCAAATGAAGACAGCTGCTAAGACGACTGGAAGTAAGTTAATACTTAGAGGGAAAATTTATTTTTATCATCATTTATATCCAGAGTGTAGAGTGAACGAAAATGTAGCTGTCTTACATTCAGTGACCGATATAGATGGCACAACAAGCAGTGGCAGTGCACGGGATTCACACTTTCCTACAGCCGTACACAGTAACAGATGACATGTGTGACTGTTTATGTACTAACTGAGAATACTGATAATATTTTTCAGTAAGGTTCCTGACAGATGGACACTGATTTTGATCAGAGGTATGCAGACCTAGAAGAAGATGGGGGATAAAAAAAGAAAGCTACAGAGAGTATGAAAGAGCATTAGTAAGGCTACAGTAATTTATTTAAAATGCAGAAGATAAGGAGAGGTGAATGACGACATCCCATAACACAATGCACTCAACTTGCCCTTGTCCTTTTTCAGTGTGGAAGCAAAAACAACTATTTATTTTAATTTATTGTCCTTAACCTGTAGCAACCCAATTAATAGTATAGAACCGTGTTTTGGGGCCACATAAAACAAAACAAAAAAATAATAATTAATACATTAATAAATAATAATAATAATAATAATAATAATAATAATAATAAGTTAACAAGATTAAGGTCATAATATTTTGAGAATAAATTTGTTGGGAAATGAGATTAGTCATATTTTGAGAATAAAGTCAATATTTTGAAAATAAAGGTGTAGCATCATGAAATCAAAGTCATATGAGGTTAAAGTAGTATGTTGTGTGAATAATGTTAATGTAAAAAAATAAATAATAAAAAAAAGGGTTTGTGGTGTCCAACCTTTAATTCTTCTTGTTTTTATTTAAAACCAACAATAAAACATTCTAAAGGTTGAAGTGTTGAATGTTGACTTCGTTCTCAAAATATTTGTTACTTTTTTTTTCATAATTTTGACTTTTTTTCTTTTTTTTTTACTTAATTCTAGTATTGCTATAACTTTACTCTGTTTAATCTTTATTCTGTTTAATTAATATAAGTATGAGGTAAATATGATCTTGAAGCCAAAAAAAATAAAAATAAAAAAAAGGTCTCTTAAATGTTAATTACATTGTATTTGACCAAAATAAGGAAATAAAATAATTTTAATAATAATAAAATCTTCCTTATTGGCAAGGCAATTCATGGGCTGTTACAGCTGCATCTCAAAAAATTTGAATGTTGTGGAAAAGTTCATTCATTTCAGTAATTCAACTCGTGTGAAACTTGTGTAAATTCAATAAATTCAATACACACAGACTGAAATAGTTTAAGTCGTTGGTTCTTTTAATTGTGATGATTGTGGCTCACATTTAAGAAAATCCCACAGATTCACTATCTCAACCAATTAGAATATGATGGCATGCCAATCAGCTAATCAACTCAAAACACCTGCAAAGATTTCCAGAGCCTTCAAAATGGTCTCTCAGTTCATTTCACTAGGCTACACAATCATGGGGAAGACTGCTGATCTGACAGTTGTCCAGAAGACAATCATTGACACCTTCAACAATGAGGGTAAGCCACAAGCATTGCCAAAGAAGCTGGCTGTTCACAGAGTGCTGTATCCAATTATGTTAACAACAAGTTGAGTGTAATGGAAAAGTGTGGAAGAAAAAGATGCACAACCAACCAAGAGAACCACAGCCATATGAGGATTGTCAAGCAAAATCGATTCAAGTATTTGAGTGAACTTCGCAAGGAATGGACTGAGGCTGGGGTCAAGCCATATAGTCGTGTCAAGGAATTTGACTACAGTTGTTGTATTCCTCTTGTTAAGCCACTCCTGAACCACAGACATAGTCAGAGGCATCTTGCCTGGGCTAAGGAGTTTTGAAATCCAAAGTCACTGCACCCGTTTACCAAGCAATTTTGTAGCACTTCATGCTTCCTTCTGCTGAGCAGCTTTTTGAAGATGCTGATTTCATTTTCCAGCATGATTTGGCACCTGCCCACACTGCCAAAAGCACCAAAAGTTGGTTAAGTGACCATGGTGTTGGTGTGCTTGGCTGGCCGGCAAACTCAACAGACCTGAACTCCACGGAGAATCTATGGGGTATTGTCAAGAGGAAAATGAGAAACAAGAGACCAAAAAATGCAGATGAGCTGAAGGCCACTGTCAAAGAAACCTGGGCTTCCATACCACCTCAGCAGTGACACAAACTGATCACGTCCATGCCACGCTGAATTGAGGCAGTAAATAAAGCAAAAGGAGCCCCTACCAAGTATTGAGTACATGTACAGTAAATGAACATACTTTCCAGAAGGCCACCAATTCACTAAATTTTTTTTTAATTATTATTATTTGTATTATTATTATTATTATTATTATTATTATTATTATTGGTTTTATGAAGTATTCTAATTTGTTGAGAGAGTGAATTGGTGGGTTTCTATTAAATGAGAGCTAAACTACTTCAGTCTGTGTGCACTGAATTTATTTAATACACAAGTTTCACAATTTTGAGTTGAATTACTGAAATAAATGAACTTTTCCATGACATTCTATTTTATTGAGATGCACCTGTTTATACTCATAAAAAAAGATTTGTGTAAGCTGTAATCTTACCACCAGGAGTGCATGGAAATTCTTATTTGCTGTTGCCTAAGATTTAGATAAGACTGTGAGCTTATCTTCGTGTGTAAATAAGTCACTGTTTGTTCACTGGCGCTCCTAGTAGTTAATATTCCATGTTCTGCACATTGAAATTTGCCATTCTCCCAAACATCATCTTTTTTTCAGTGAGCTGCTTGTGCACAGAAATTATTTCCTCTCATTAACCATGGAAAGAGAGCTTCATTGGTGCTGACTGCAGTGATCTTTACACATTCACAAACAGACTCAACACTAAATGCAAAGGCTATTGCAGCAAACTGTAGTCCAGGTCAAAGGCCCAGAGTGTGATTCCAGGTGATTTAGTTGAAAATGATGTGTGAATAGCATGTTGAAATGTAATTAATATGTGTAACCCGTGCATCATTTATATAGAGATATGACAGATGTTTATAGGTACATTGGATAAAGAGATCTCTGAAATATACACAACTGAATGAAAACAAGGTGCAAAGTACCTCATTAGGGCGGTAAGATTGCAGTTTAATTTCAAGATACTACCAGTGAAAATCCTTCTAATTTAACCTGTTAACTTTTTTATGGCCTGTTTTTCCTTTCACATATTTTAGCAATTATCCTAAAGTATGTATCAATTGAAAGCTTAAACACAAAATTCATTCTGTGAAAACCATTTAGTCATCAGACATTGTTTCAATCAAATCTTAATAATTTAACGGTCTCCTTCCCTAGTGGGTGGTGAAAAGTGTCATATTGTAAAATTTATTACAGAATTTAACAATATTTTACATATAACACTTCTTCTAACCTTGACAAAGCACATATCGCTGGAAAGTTACATATATTGTGATTATTTTATGACATAAGCAATGATGTGACAGAAATATATCAATATGTGATAGGAAAATGCAAGAAAAAGTGTACCTGTCACCAGGGTGTGATTTGTGAAAAGAAAACAGAGGGTGGGATGTTTTCAAACATTTTAATTCATGAACATAAATCATGAGAACATTAACTATATGACGTCATATGCTAATTAGCACATTTATGACGTAAGTGCGTCGTATTGTATTGCCTCCCTATGCTCACATCGCAATTTTAATTTAGCCATTTAATTAAATTCTCAATAAAGAATGTTCTCAATGTTTTTATCACTTTATTTTAATGTTTCTGTTGTCAGACAACGGAATGAATGACTGAAACGCGTCAATTAAGACTACACAACCAGCTCTCAAACATTAATCTGCACTAATGGAATCAAATACACATACGATAAAGCCAGATTGTGCTGTGACTGATGTCGGCTATACTTGCTTGTAAAATAGAGTTAAAAGCAACAAGATATCTTTTTTTTTTTACTGAAATTGCTGTTCCTCTCTGCGCTAGCTTAACACAGCAAATACAGAGAGAGAGGCTTGCGCTGGGAAAGAGAGACCTCGCGCTCATACGGCAGCACCAGAGAGACTTGCTTTTTTGCAAAAAAAAAAAAACAAAAAAAAACAAAATCGCTACAAAGTCGCCAACTTAGCAACTCAATTGCCTCAATCCCCCACCGGGGATAAATATAATTAAGCAAAGGCAGGGATACATTGACCTGAAAGGGGGAAATTCCATGCATCCTCCCCGGCAAATCGCACCCTGCCCATCCCCCAGTGGATATTTTTGATATAGCGCCAAAGTCAAATATTACAGGATCCTTAAATTTTCTGAAATCAACTTCAAATTTGGAATAAAACTTAGACATATTGCTTACATTTTATAGCAATTTTATATTACTAAATATTTAGTTCAATATGTCTATGTTTAAAAAAAGGGAATGACAGTTAAGAGGTTAATATTATTTTCCCATTTTAAATTGTATTATTGTCAGAATAACATTTAGATAATTACTTACCTAGGAAAGAATATTAAATAATAGAGTCCTTTTCTTTTCAAAAAGTCTCTCCAAATTCTAACCAGTGTGTGGTTGTACCATTCCCTTTTTCTCAGATTTATCATCCATTCCCATCAGGATTTACTGGTCCATTCACATTTGTTCTTTTAATGGAGCGATTCCTCTTTCCTACAGCATATGTTCAGAAAAGTGAGGGCAATTTATGAGAATGACACTGACAGATTCCTCAATACTAAAGCCCAGTATTTACAGCATGTGTAAAATCAACCATCTACCTGACCATTCAGTCGTCTTTATTGGTCGCAGCTTTTTGAGTGCCTCTAGTGCTCGCTTTGACCTTCCACAGTTCAGCATTGGACTCTTAAGTTGTACCTTTACAAGAATTATACAATTTTCTAACAGTAAAGAAAAACTAAGGTCACATTGTCGATGGCAAAAATATTAAATAATCAAATTGTGTTCTCTCTCAGATATACATAAAACATTTTTTAGAAAATTAATGACTCACTTGCACGAAGTGTATTTTTTTTTTATGAATGTATAACTTATAAAAGTGTAAAAATGACCAATGACAATATTCAAATGAAAATGTTCCAAAGAAAATCATTATTAAGCTTAAATTATAAAATTTATTTAAAGCTGCAGTCCATAAATTTGCCTCTTTGTCGCCATCTCTGTTTGAAAACTTGGATTTGCAGCTGTTAGCAGAATTATCTATTTTAAACGAGTTGGCACAGCTCCAGCGCGGATTAATCTAGTGTTCTGAAGAGTATTTTTGGCAGACTGGCAGCCAGTCACCGCACCGGTATGGATATTTACTGTACTTCACAATCACAGATTCTAGCCTACGTCTTGGATTATGACCCAAAATAAGAATTTTTGCACTATATATTGCCATTTGAAAAATTAAGTAACGAGTCTACCATGTTTAATCTGACCTTAAATTGCTTAGTTCATCTCACATCAAACAGTTCAAATTATAACTATCGCTATACTTTATTCTCAAATGATTAATGTTAACAACATCAGCATTGGTGACTATGAGTAAAAGTGTATATGTGTATAGGTTTCAATTCAAGCACAGTCTAATCTAATTGTCATACTCTTTGAATTTCATATTAAGACATTTTTTAACCCAAAAAGCTAATTATGCTCCCTTCAAATTGGTTTTCTTTTAAATACAAATTGTTGTAATCCCAAGGTATCTGTAATCAGAAGCAAATTTATAACGGGAATATAATTTAATTTCATTCACAAGTTTTTCTTAAAAACATAATCCCCTTAATTACAATCCGCCACCACAAATTGATACATTTAATTATTCTGGCTGTTGTGAGAAAAGGCTATAAACTATCCGCCACCTGCAGGCTCCTCACATGCAATAGCCTACTACCCAAGACAATTTCTTTGTGTTTACAGAAGTGAGGTAATGACACAGTGGCATGTTCGAATGTCCCGTGAAAACCAACCTGAACCACTCAAAAAAAATAAAAAAAAAATAAAATCGTATACCGTTGTGAATTGGGGGTGAAGTAAGGCGATAGTTTTGAACACTGGCCGGTTATGTACTTGCTAAAATATTGATTTTTGGATCATTTTTAACAACAACAAAAACAACAAAAAACTTATGGACTGCAGCTTTAATTATTAAAATTGAATAAATAAATTAAACTATTAAATAAAATACTTAAATAGGAAATCATTAATTAATTGTTCTTTTTTATTAATGTTATGTTATCTATTATTATTATTATTATTATTATTTATTTATTTTTTTTTTTTTTGAAAGTTGATAAAACCAAGTGCCCAAAATTATGGGGAAAAATATACATGCTTTGTTGTCACATAATTATACATAGATACACATCCATATTACTCAGCACTGAAATACCATTTTAATATGTTGCTCTGTTCAGATAGAAGTGGTTTGTGGCTTCCAGAATACTCTTAAAATTCTTTGTCATTCAGTGGCAAAGAATAAGCCAAAATGAATGGTTCCAATGCCGTCTGCTCTTGAGTTGAGGAATAGCAGAACTGCTTCAGAGACTGAAAAAAAATCATTCTGCCAAGTGCACGGCTGACTCACTGGAAGTGCTCAAGCTGTTCACAACAAAAAAAAAAAAAACTCCATGGCTTTTGCCCTACATCTGACCCTCTGTGGAACAGCTTACCAAATCTGTTTGCTATATACTTTCTCTGCAGTTAAAATGACTACTCTCAAAAGCATGATGCAATACCAAAGAGAGAGAGAGAAAGAGAAAGAGAAAGAGAAAGAGAAAGAGAAAGAGACAGTAAAATTACATTTTCAGTTCAGTTCAGTTCAGTTCTAATCTGTTCTTTATATAACATACTGTATTGTTGAGAAACACATGCATTCTAAAATAATGAAGGGTGTTTTCACAGTGATGACTTAGAAGAACCATGTTTGCTTCCCAAAAGACAATTCAAGTGAATAGTTCTTAAGAGAACCGTCTTTTTCTCAGTGAAGAACTTTGTTTTATCATTTTTTTCTATCTAAACTTTTCCCCCACTATAAAGAGCAGTTTATGCAATGAAAAGGTTCCATGGGTGTTAAAGGTTTTTCATGGAACCATTAATGTCCATAAGAAACCTTTATTTTTAAGAGAGTAGATTAGATTAGGTTTTTCTTTAAATTGTAAACTGATCGAAAACTATTATGCATATGTCGAATAGCAACTACAGCTTGAGAACCAACACCAGTTTAGTGGAAAAGCGGTAGTGAACAACAGACACAATTGGTCATCACTATTAATTATTTTGCATGTATGTGGGTTTTGTGTCCGAGAGAACAAGCCCTAGTATCAGGAGCACAAAGTGTTTGGAGAATCTCCAATCCACATAAAATATTCAGGCTAACAAAAAAGACTCCCTAGTTTTTGTTGGCTGGTTCAAAGCCCATTACTACCCGTCTGAAAAGTTACCAGTGGGAGAAGTTTTTTAGAGAGTCTAAGAGGAGCAAGCAGTGATGATGTGGCAGCTATCTTTTACTTTTTTCCCCCAGAATCCCTGACAGAATACTCAATAAACAACATCAAGCCAGTGTCCTGATTTTCAGGGACTAAAGGGACCGAGGGAACAGTTGCACCTTTTCCTGCTTCGCAAAAGTTGAATTAAAGCTTCCTGTGTGAAATCTCTAAAGTCATGGGGCAAAACAGCTGAACCATTTCTACAGTGCAAAAACCTGCATATTTTTCACTAACCACTCATCATTTAGATGGAACAGCAAAAAAGAAAAAGAAGAAAAAAATTCTAATAGAGACATTTTATATATAAATTCATCTTCAATAACTGATTATATGCCCAGATGCATCAATCAATCACTTAAGTGCTAATTATTACCACTAATTTCTCTTCAGCGGTAAAATTCACTGCTACAAAGAGGTTGGGAAAGAGTACCGCCTGCCTTTTATAATTTTGTAAGATAATTATAAGCTTGTAATGCTTAATTAAAGGAAACAGAGCACTTATAGACATGCCAGTGTTTTTTTTTTTTTTTTTTGACACTACGTCTACCTCACAAGAGCAATCAGGATTATTGTTCTGTCATGTGGTGGGTGTTTTTTGTGGTCGGATGCTCTGATCTTAAGACTGGATTTTATTTTTTTTATTTTTTATTTTTTTAGATTAAAGAATGTGGGTTTCACAAGCAAACCTGGTGTGGATCAGGCCCCCTGATCCCTCACACAACATCTTGCTGCCAAGGGTGGCAATCTGGCACCAAGAAACCGTCACTGAGGTCAGGGAAGCATATCTTAGCACACCTGTCAACACAGATGTGGACTAATAAACAGCTGTGTTCTGGATTCACACTACCAAACTCTGGCAAGAATGACTGCAATATTAAGGTTGATAAATAAAAGATCAAGGTAACATTTCTTATTTAGCGAACTACCACACTGTCTGATTTCCTGAAGCACTCGAAGCATGTCAGTGAACCAAAAGTTTAATTATATTGATCTCAAATTCCCCATGCTACAAGGATATCCATAGAAAGAGATGGGGCATGTTTTTTTTTTTTTTTAATTGATCATAAAAAGAGTCCTCAATCAAAACGCCCTTGAGAAAATGAAGTAATACATGGCAGTACAGTCTCTTTCACTATCTGTCTATCTATCTGTACATATGCATTAGCAAACATGACATTCATCATGTCAATCCCTCTGAGGACGTTCCTACCACATTTATATATATATATATATATATAAACAGTAATAGGGCCATACAAAATGTTCTTCTTAATTTTTATAGTAATCAGATGAAGGCATAAAACAATTTAATTAGTCCTAATCAAATGAAAATGATTATTATTTTTTTTTTATTATTTTTTTTGCACAAACAGTGCTGCACAACAGAGGTTTTTGGTTAAAATGAAAAAGAAAACAAAAGTATGATTATTCCTTAAAAAATAAATAATTATTAATATTTATTATTAGTAGTAGCATTCTTGTTACACTGAGTCTTAAGACTGCTAAATATTAATATATATTTTAACTGTTTCTTCACGTTTAAATAAACTTTTATTTTGACGGTTTGCCAAGAGGAACTTGCAGCCCCTGTGCATGTGATATCATATGACGATAGTTTTGTCAAATTAAACAATAAAATGTTAATGAAGTGACTCTCAGAGCAGCTGGGGATGAAATTTGTTTATTCATATCATCACAGTGAGACGACAAAGGCTGAAAACACCACAAGCGTCACCCGCGCTTGCGTTGCACTATCTGCCGTTCATTTATTCATTGCGAAAATTATAGCTCCTTTACGTGTGATGTCAAATACTTCCACAGATTTGTGGTATTACTATAGAATTTTATCTGAGCATTGCAAATCATGCTTTGTTCTTGGTTCTTGTCAACAGTATCTCCACCATGATAAGCACTGAATGAGTGACAGGCTTTCTGTTGTGATGCTCAGGGTGAAAAAGTCTAGTGGAAAAGACTAATGAAAAGATTCACATTTATCAAATCTTCTTTTAAATGTTAGCTGAAATAATACGATCGATAATGGCTTTTGAGAATCGATATCGAATTAACGTAATTTTAAAAAAACAATTAATTGAAAACATACAAGGTTTACATACAAATATATGTCTGAAGTGAAAGTAAACAGTCTTGAGATAAACCGTCGTGTGTCTGTATATTTGATTTGAGCACAGTATAAAGCAACAGGCAGATTAATAGTAGTAAACATGCTACTGCTTGTCATTAAATGGTAAATAGACTGCATTTATATAGCTCTTTCAACAGACCACATGGCCATCCAAAGCGCTTTACAATTTGCCTCACATTCACCCATTCATTCACACACCGACTGCGGTGTCAGCCATTCAAGGCGCCATCCAGCTCGTCGGGAGCAGCTGGGGTTAGGTGTTTTGCTCAAGGACACCTCGACATTCGGTCAGGTGGAGCTGGGGATTAAATCACCAACCTTCCGGTTTGTAGACAACCCTCCAAAAGAGATTTACTCACTCTCATGTAGTCCCAAACCAATTTATTTATTGTAATCAGCACAAAATAAGATATTTTGAAGAATATGGGTAACCAAACAGTTGCTGGTCCCCAGTGACTTTGACAGAAAGGGGGGAAAAATTGAACTGTGGAAGAAAATTGGGAATAAGCAACTGTTTGGTGACCAACACTCTTCAAAATAACTTTTAAGTTCAACAGAAGAAAGAAAGTCATTTAGGTTTAAAACAACTTGAGAGTGAGTAAATGATGACCGAATTTTCATTTTTAGGTGAACTGTCCCTTTAATGTTAATAAAACACAAAGAATAAAAGTCACTCACTGCTCTTGACTGTAGAATTTTAATACAGTTGCTTTAGTGAGAATCAGTGTTTAATTTATACAGTGTAGTCTATATAGTGTTTTATAAAACAAATAGTTCCAGTCCTTGATTCTGATTGTTTGAGCCACCTCAAAGACTATAGAATACTCAAGACATGTCACTCACAGTTTGGAATGGGGCAAATGCAAAGCTCAATATGGCCGCTCAATCGCAGGAAGTCCCGCCTTCTGAATGAAAGAGCCAATTGCTAATCTGTAAAGTCAGTGCGTCACTTCAGCTGCTGTTAGAAGTCCCGGTTGCACATGCACACTGGATGATCTAGCCTGAGAAATAAGCTTTTTAATAGTGCTTTTTGAGCAAAAGTAACAACACTTATGACACAGTTGTTGTCAGATTTCTCTAGTGATTTCAAATATGAAATTTAATTGTAAGCTTAATAAACAGTTTTTGAGAATTTGATGTTTCCCCGTTCAAAGAGATAGGAGCTGCACTTGGATGCCCGAGAGGCGTTTCATAGCTAGCTGCAAAGTGACAAGATTGTTTTAAAGAGACTTTGGCCGCATAGACAAAACACCACAGGATGCTGAATTAAAATGGCAGGAAATGTGATACATTGTAATTCAAACACTTCTTCCACCCTAGTCCATAAATCTGTCTGTAAGGCCTATGGGAAATCCCACTTTCAATTTAACATCATGTGGGGTTTTGCAAGTTTAAATTAAAATATATTTATTCTAATACTCTTGTCTAATAGCCTAATATTTCTAGTCTACATCTGTTTTTATTTTATTGTATTTATTTATTTTTTGTCCTGTGTGCCACCCACAGACCTACATATCACACAGTAGCACTGAGACTTATTAACTGCATAACTATATGTAATATATGCTAAAATCATGCCATGGAATTTGCAGTGGGTTGACTGTTCATGGGGAGCAATAACAGTACACTTAGTAGTGACTAATTATCATTTCCATGTGTAAATAAATATTTTTTTGTAATTTCCATATGTAAATAACCACATATGCTTCCAGATTTCTGAGATGTATGTGCATTCTGCGTGGATAAACTGAGCTCCCTCTGTTTGACACACTCAAAAATATGTTTATGCATGATAACTTAAATGCAACTGAAATCATTGGCTTAGTTATGCTCAGTAAATGGCAATAAATTAAGGGTTTTATACTGTTCAGTTCACCCCCCCCCCCCCTTTTTTTTTTACGCATCTGCATGGATGCCAAAATATGTAAACTCATATTTGAACCCATCTAGTTCATGTCTTGTGTTTGAACTTTTTCTATCTTAACAAATGTGGATGTTTGTGGACAGAATGGGAGCTGGTGAATGGATTGAACATGGATCATACTACAGAGCTAATCAGACTATTAATCACTGCACCTGACAGCACGCTGATCTATTCCCTGATTCTCTCATATTATGCACTGGTCATGCCCTGCAAATGTCTCATAAATGTCTGAGAGATGATCTAAATAAGTGCTTTAGCAGAAAACTTTTTGAATTAAATTCACTCAAAAGATTAGATGGCAGTTTGAGTATGACAAGCTTAGTACTTATTCATTTGACTGGCATTTACAGTAATTACCCTATACGGTTTTTCTCATATCTTATATCTTTGCAGATTATTAGGTGAACTTAAAGGGATAGTTCGCTTAAGAATTACAAATCTTTCATCATTTCCTCATCTTCATGTTTTCAAAACCTATATGATTTTCTTTCTTTTATGGAACAGGACCATATTAACAAGTTTTGAACACAACAGGAGGGCTAGCTTAGGATTTTAGATCCACAACACTTTATTCCCTTTAAACATACATGATGCTAGCGACTGTCTCTTTGAAATGAAAGAAATGCATTTCTAATGCTGCTCTATATTCAGAGGTGTCAAGTAACGAAGTACAAATACTTCGTTACTGTACTTAAGTAGAAATTTGGGGTATCTATACTTTACTTGAGTGATTATTTTTCAGCCGACTTTTTACTTCTACTCCTTACATTTTCAGGCAAGTATCTGTACTTTCTATTCCTTACATTTTAAAAATAGCTTCGTTACTGCTATTTCATTCCGGCTTGTTTTCATTCCGGCTTGTCATCATTCAAAAAAAAGAAAAAAAAAAAAAAACCTATCCAGATAAATTGCGCCAATCAGGATGGAGTGAATTTGATTGTGGTTGGATGAGAAGTATAAACATATACCATTCCGACACCCTATTGGTCTGTACGCGATCCATCGCACCTGCACGTGACACAAATCACATCACAGTCCAGCCAGGACATAGACAGTTTTGGGTTCGTTTATCAAAAAATATATTTCTTAAAAGCAGGGTTGGGTATGGAACCGGTATCCGATCACCTCAGAGTCAGTCCGCTTAAATTTCACATGAAACCAGCGTCAGACCGGTCTCCTCCCCGTCTTTCAGCGCGCTCTTCAATCCGCAGAGGCGCAGACCGCGAACGGAGCAGCGCATGCGCACTTAAACAAACAGAGGACACAAGGTATGTGTTTATCGATAGATTGTTAGAATATCCATATCTGTGCAGTTCTTTGTCATAAATACAGTTTACAAAAGGTCACGAGGTAGCAGTCGGTTTCTCATCTGTAAAGTTTTCGCTCATCACACCACAGCCGTTTCCTCCAGCGAAAATCTAGCCCTTAACACATATGAACGAAGACATACTTTAATTACACTTACTTAAATATACTTAATTTAATCATACGTACTTTATACATACACTACTGTGCAAAAGTCTTAGACACGTTAGTATTTTCACTTAAAAGTATGGTGCTCGGACAGTTATTTATATATTTTGCTGTAGTGTGTCAGTATAAAATATCAGTTTACATTTCCAAACATTCATTTTGCCGTTGTCAGACTGCTTGTGCATTCAAAATCACACTAGATTATTATTAAAATTAATGGCAAACTGATATTTCCTACTGACACACTACAGCAAAAGATATAAATAACTGGCTTAAAACCCATTTGGGGGAGAAAATACTAATTTTTCCATAAGACTTTTGCACAGTACTGTATTTTAAAAACAACATTGTTGCTACTTTATAAAGAATGACCATACAGTAATTCACAGAACTGATTTAAGACAGTGACAGACAGCACTCATCTTAACTAAATATCAGAGTGAGTTACAGAGATACAGTAGAAACATTATGTGTGGTTTTGTATTAAATAATGACCCAGATTGTGAAATACAGTTATTAGCCTTAGATTAAGGGAAGCACAACTTGCACAACAAGCTATGGATTTATTTTAAATATTTGTAATGTTCTTTAAAGTTATCCATAGTTTTTTTGTGGTTCTTTTTTTTAAAGTATCGGTTCAGGCACCGTTTAGGAGCCGGTACCGTTTTAAAAGTACTGCACTGGACCCTACTTAAAAGTTATTATTTCTCACTGGCTCATTTACCAAATGAGTGCTTTTTCTTCGCCCTCCACAAATTAAGCTACTGTACGTAGTTCGGTAGCGAGACGTTTTAATAAATTAGCGTTTTCGATTGACGATGCGATTGACAATGTTGTGATAAGTAAGCTATACCAACTTTGTAACTCGTTACCCCCCGAACACTGGACATAGCAGATGTATGTACCAAATACAAGAAGCTATCAATCAAGAAAGTATCAGGATTATGATTTCTTTTTCAGTTTTAGTTTTTGATTAATCACTTGGATTAATCATTCATTTTGACAGCACTATAATGTTTACTGTAAATAGACAACCATACAAGTGTAATTGTTACTAAGCCTGCACCAATGTTCTTGTCCATTGCCCTTGCAGATTCCTGCAGCTAATCTTGGAAGTACACAAACATTCCATTAAAAGTTATTGATGACAAGCCTCTGAAGTTTGACTTTTTGCCCCATAACAATACTTATTGGCAACTAGTCATCATATATTTAGTCCTTTAATGTATTTGCATTGAACTAAAGTGCGTTCATTTTAAATGGGCATATATGCGGCTGATGAAGACCTGAAGGTCGAAACGTTACTTGATTAAATTCCTCTGGAGCAGTAGTTTTCAGTGTTCAGACTTCACTAGTGTGGTGGGGTAGTGCACAATAGGCCCCTGTGGTGCGGCCTAAGCTTTTGTTCTTAATGGCATTTTTTTTCCCTTTACATTACTTTTACTTTTATACTTTAAGTAGTTTTTTAAACCAGTACTTTTACACTTTTACTTGAGTAAAAAGATTGAGTTGATACTTCAACTTCTACAAAAGTCTTTTTAAACCCTAGTATCTATACTTCTACTTGAGTAATGAATGCCAGTACTTTTGACACCACTGTCTATATTACTGATTACTGAGAAAACATTTCCAACAGCAAAACATATACATTTAGCCATATTAAGTCACTTCTCAGAACATCTCCAACAGCAATTTAGCCAAAAGATATGAAATTGAAACCTTTTTTTCTTTTTCTTCAACCTTGTGGTTGGTTTATTATTATTATTATTATTATTATTATTATTTAAAATAATAATTATATATATATATATATATATATATATATATATATATATATATATATATATATATATATATATATATATATATATATATATATATATATATATATGTATGTGTAGTACAGACCAAAAGTTTGGACACACCTTCTCATTCAAAGAGTTTTCTTTATTTTCATGACTATGAAAGTTGTAGATTCACACTGAAGGCATCAAAACTATGAATTAACACATGTGGAATTATATACATAACAAAAAAGTCATATTCTAGGATCTTCATAGTAGCCACCTTTTGCTTTGATTACTGCTTTGCACACTCTTGGCATTCTCTTGATGAGCTTCAAGAGGTAGTCACCTGAAATGGTCTTCCAACAGTCTTGAAGGAGTTCCTTGAGAGATGCTTAGCACTTGTTGGCCCTTTTGCCTTCACTCTGCGGTCCAGCTCACCCCTAAACCATCTGGATTGGGTTCAGGTCCGGTGACTGTGGAGACCAGGTCATCTGGAGCAGCACCCCATCACTCTCCTTCTTGGTCAAATAGCCCTTGATGCCTTCAGTGTGACTCTACAATTCTCATAAACATGAAAATAAAGAAAACTCTTTGAATGAGGTGTGTCCAAACTTTTGGTCTGTACTGTATATATATATATATATATATATATATATATATATATATATATATATATATATATATATACGTATATATATATATATATATATATATATATATATATATATATATATATATATATATATATATATATATATATATATATATATATATATATACAGTACAGACCAAAAGTTTGGAAACATTACTATTTTTTATGTTTTTGAAATAAGTTTCTTCTGCTCATCAAGCCTGTATTTATTTGATCAAAAACACAGGAAAAACAGTAATATTGTGAAATATTATTTGAATATACTTTAAAAAAAAAATATTCCTGTGACGCAAAGCTGAATTTTCAGCATCAATACTCCAGCCTTCAGTGTCACATGTAACATCCAGTCTATCACATGATCATTTAGAAATCATTCTATTATTCTGATTTATTATGAGTGTTGGAAACAGTTCTGCTGTCTAATATATTTGATGAATAAAAAGTTAAAAAGAACTGCATTTATTCAAAATAAAAATAAAAATTATAATAATATATTTTCTTTACTATCACTTTTTATCAATTTAACACATCCTTGCTAAATAAAAGTATTGTAAAAATTACTGACCCCAAATTACTGACCAGTAGTGTATATTGTTATTACAAAATATTTATATTTTAAAAACATTCAGCTTTGCATTACAGAAATAAATGATAATTTAAAGTATAATAAATGTAAAAACAATTATTTTAAATTGAAATAATATATCACAATATATTGTGCCATGCGCCATCAACAGGAATGCTCGGAATAAACATGTCCACCTGCCATTTATTTCTGTCCTTCTATTGTAACGCAGGCAAACCGGATCTCAACAACAGGACAATTAAAGGCAAGAGTCAGTGCTCATCAAGTCACATCGTTATATAGCCTGAACACTAATTAGGAAGATGCTGTGAGTGTGACAGCCTCGGTATTGAATGTCTCTTGGGGGTATCGAGTACTGAATGTAAACAACACGCAGGAACAAGCTGAAGACTACTAGTTGCTCAAATGTACTGTAGTCTTAAATGCACATCAATGGAAATACATAAGTCCTGCTCTGTGCCAACTCCATAAGCCACACACATGGTCACCCTCTCAGTTATCTTCCCAGCCATCTGTGGACATGCTGGGTGCCCAAATCATGGCTGTGTCTGCCATTGAAACATATTGCCTTCTCTATGAGAACATGACAATGAAGTCATCCCTGTTGGCATCACTGGAACAACATCCAAATAAAACAAAGAATCAATGTGCTTTAGCTCAGTTGTCCGCTTATACGTTCTGCCTCTATTTTGGTATTACAATCTTTTTGTTGTGGTTGTGGTTGCAAAAATAATAAAAAATAAAAAAAAAACAGTAGAATTTTGAAATAGTATATATATATATATATATATATATATATATATATATATATATATATATATATATATATATATATATATATATATATATATATATAAACAGACAGTATATTATATTTATAATTTTAGAGCTCTCTACTACCAAAATCAGATTTAAATTTTAGAGCTCTCTACTACCAAAATCAGATGTCTTATGTTATATATATATATATATATATATATATATATATATATATATAATTCTATTTAATATATATACTAAACTGCTGTGATGGCAAAGGTCAAATTATTCTACAGAAATAATTCTAATATGATAATTTACTGCTTTATTATATTTATTATCAGTGTTAAAAAAAAAACAGTTGTGCTGCTTAATATGTATCTTCATTTGTATTTATTTATTTATTTTATTATTATTTTTTGTTTTTGTGTAAACTGTGATACAAATACAAATATATACAAATCTCTTCTCGATAAGCCACAATTCATGTCCACAGCAGGTTGGCTTACCCTCTGAAATTAAGTTAATGCTTATGAAAAAAAAAAAAAAAAAAACACCTTTAGTTTTTGGTCCTCATTGACTTCCATAGTATGGAGAAAAACCTATCCAAGTCAATGGGGACCAGCAACTGAAGGTGAACTATTCCTTCAAGGTGAAAGGGATTTTCTGCATAACACAGCAAATAACCAATTGAAGGTGTTTATAAAATAATAAAAAAAAAAAAAGATTCCAGTTCAGAGTCCAGGACTTTGATTCCTTGAGCTAACCGGAGCTAGTTGTCATTCAGCAGCTAATGCTAGGGATGGCCTTGCACTAATTAATGATGGTTCATGTGTGGGTCTCTCTCAAAGGAGTCAGCTAATGAAAGAGTCTCCTGCTGTATTGCCCATTTACCTAAGAACAAGTGCAGCAGTGTAGAGATCCCATCTCTGGCTGTGTAGCTCTAGCAGCTGTCAGTCAAACTAAAGCCTCCTGGTGCCTGGGAACCACCAAATCCATCGTTAAAGGGACACAGACTCTTAGCGTGAAATGCCTGCTCAATGTAAATACTAGCCAATCTTGATGCTGAGAATGCAAGGAATTGATTAAAATCTCATTTATTTCATGTCATTGAATAATAACACATTAAAGTGAGAGGTCACCCAACAAACTTGTGTATTCACCATAGAAGACCTTTTCTGTTGCTGGAGCCTGAGATCTAGGTTTATGATAACACATGAAAGCACAGTGATATAAGAAAGACAAGAACATTTTTCAACTGTTAAGTGCACACGCTTCAATTTTTGATGGCTCATCGCATGTCTACATTGCAAGTTCAGCGTCAAAGATTACATGTTCTGACACAGTGAGCCATGATGTGGATAACATGAGGCAAATATTTCTAATTTATGTTCTCCATATACTGTACTAAAAATGGCAAATAGATAGACCTATCTAAAGGAGGAAAAAAAGAAATCAAATCTGTTTATATAAGTCATTAGTAATTCGAATCCCACTTCCGAGATGGCAACATGTCATGGGGTAATGCATTTGCATAAAGCCCACTTTAGCCGCTTTTGCATTATTGATACACTATTTTCCTACTTAATAATATTTTCCTATTTTAAAACAGTGATTTGACACACAGCACTGTAACAGTGTTTTCTCAGATAACCTTAAATATGTATTTAATTACACCAAGGATCAAATCAAATGTAAATAGCACATTGAATTTAAACGTTACACACTTTTTTTTGTGTGTGTGCTGTACAGGTCTGGTATAAAGAATATTTTTGCTCAGGTGGTTTATCTGCCCAATGAAAAGTTTTTTGAAATATGCTCTTGAAATATGCCTCAGTACCCAGTTTATTTGGACTAGCTGGTCCCACTTAAATCACAACGCGTAAATATGATAAATAGTAGTTTATATGTAAACCAATCACAACAGACTGGGCCATCTGGCCAATCAGAGAAGAGCGGGTTCATGGTAAGGAGGAGGAGACTGAATCTTAAAAGTGCTTCCAACAAACCATTTGAGGAGCGTTTTGAGAAAACAAAACCTTAAAAATGGGGCACTTGAAATAAAAAAATAATAAATAAATAAAAATCCTCTAAAATCCCACCAAAATTAATGAATAAAAAGCATAAAATAATTAATTAAATGGAATGCCAACAGCTGATATTTAGGATGTCTGTGGTGCAAAATCAATCATATTTTATCCAATTCCGTTTGGTCACCTTTAATTACCTTAGTGAAAAACAGCATGTTGAAGTGAATATATTTCAGTTCAATTTGTTCTAGCTCTGGTTATAATGACTCTCATTAGACTGCCATGTGTGAATGTGTGAATAGCAGAGATCAGTTTGAAGTACTTTAGCTCTCCTGTGGAGAAGGCTGGCTGAAATCCAGCACTGGCTCATGGTCGAAACAATCACCGTGACTAAATACTGTAGTTTAGTCAATGAGCACAAACCTTAGTGAGTGACCAGTGGGGACTTTTACAAGGAATAATATACTGAATACTGGATAATTAAAAGAACCACTAACAACTGCCATTGTTTAAACAATATGGGTGGTAACTGTCATAGGATGTGGCAAGTCGAGTCACATTTTTTTTTTTTTTTTAATATAGCATTATACAAAACAATAATAATAACAATATCATAATGTCAAAAATATATATATTTTTAAACAAATTCAATTTAATAATTGGTGTCATTATTCTACCTACTACAATTCAAATAAAGCAGCTCTATAGAAGACAATATCACCATTATTCGGCTCGATGTTGATTTGATTTTACTGACTAAATGTCAGTGTTACATAGTGTTACATTCAACTATGAAACAAACTATAAAAAAAAGCCGCACTAAAAAAGACAATAGTGTCAATATTCAATTTTTGTTGATTACCAGTGTCAGTGTAATAAATTTCATAAGTTATTTAACTAATTCAAATCAGCTATAAAGCAGTTCCACAAAAGGCAACTGTCTACTCAATTCAGTGTCAGGGTTGCAAAGTTCATCGATTATGAAACGAATTAAATGACTAAACAGCTCACTTATGAAACATATTCAAATAGCTATATAAAGACAACAGTGTTATTATTCAGCTCAAGTTTTGATCTTATCAGACAATGTTGGTGCAGTCAAATTGATAATATTAAAAAAATATATAGGATATTGCTCTAGTGGCCCATTATATCAGGTAGTGGAGTTCAGTAAGAGATATGAATTGATTTAACAGGTTAGAGGGAACCCAATTATCTGTGCTCCGGAATTTTGAAGTGTTTTCCATATTTTCCAGATCCAAACAGAGGCCCTGCTGTCTGTGCATAACAGGATGTGATACACCCTGCTGGGACTAAAAAATCAACACTGTGGAAATGCTCTTTGCTCTCAGTGAGAGAATGTGAACTATCTCCGCAGGCCTGTTTCTGCCTTCATTTACTGATTGAGAGGTGAGCGCATGGTATTTGTCACCGTACCTCCGTAATGTCAGAATGACTCCAGCCAAAGAGAGGACACAGATAAAAGTGAGTTAGTGAGTGAGTGAGTGAGTGAGTGAGTGAGTGAGTGAGGTGATATACATCCATGTATGGTTACCCATACTCAGAATTTGTGCTCTGCATTTAACCCATCCAAAGTGCACACACACAGCAGTGAACACACACACCGTGAACACACACCCGGAGCAGTGGGAAGCCGTTTATGCTGCAGCACTCAGGGAGCAGTTGGGGGTTATGGAATTGCCAGCCTGAGACTCAAACACACAACCTTAGGGTTAAGAGTCAAACTCTCTAACCATTAGGCCACGACTTCCCCACGACAAAAATGTCCATCCTGCATGAGCCTTTCAAATCAGACCTACATCTTTCTACTGTAAACCAGTGGATTTGCAAACGTTTTACTCCACAAATCACAGGTAATATAGGATTTGTGACTTTTACTTTGTAAAATGTTTATAAAAAGGCATTTCACCAATATAGTACACACTGACGAATTGGAATGATTTGGAAATGAGAGACACCTCACTGCGCCACTCACCGGTCTCGAGTCCCACGGAGGAGATCAGAAGGATACAAAAGAGGTGCTAAGACAGTCAAGGAGGAAAGGGGACCAGGCCTGAACTTTATTTTTGTGTTTGGTTTTTGTTTGTGCATGGCAGTCGTCCATGAGGGGCTGTTACTGTCACGGTTTTACGCTGCCTGAAGGAATACGGAGTCGAGGATAAACGGAATAAGGCTTTTAATATATCCAACACAGGAGATATCCAACATGGAGCACAGAGGTAGACACACGTAAGTAGCAAGTAGTCACAAGTGAGCACAAGTGAGAAGACCCGACAAAACAGAACCGAAGGGACACGGCTTATGAACAACAGATAATTGGGGAAACACAGGTGGATGGAATCATGAAAATAACAGGGACATGGAACACATGAGGAAGATAATGGACACACCTGGGAACTAATCACACACGGAAAGACAGAAACTGGGTCACGGGCAAAAACACATTAAATGAGTCCAGGTGTGTGACAGTACTCCCCCCTCCCGGTAGGTGCGTCCTCGCACCGTAGAAACAACAGGGGGAGGCGTAGGTGGGAACTTGGGAGGAGGTTCCGGTGGAGGACGGACTTCCAGGAGGGGGCCAGCAGACAGGGACCACAGAAGGAGGAGCCAGGGAGGAGACGACGGAGGAAGGAGCCAGGGAGGAGACAGGAGCAGGAGGAGCCAGATGGTCCACCAGAGACCAGCCAGGACGGAGATCCAAGGTGGGGTCGACGGCGGGAGGAGCCATGGTGAAGGAAGGGTCGACGACACCAGGGGGCCGACAGGCGGAGACTGCACCGGTGGGTGAGGAGCCCAAGATGGAGCAGCACAGCCGCAGAGCCAGGGTGACGTCGAGGATCCGGAGGGCCTAGGTGGAGCTGAAGGCTCAGGCGACCAAGGCAGAGGCGGGGTCCTGGCAGACCGCTGTGGAGCCGGAGTGACCGAGGATGGAGGTGGAACTGGAGGGAAGGAGGAGCCTGACAGAGCCGGAGGGATGGAGTGACGAGGTGGAACCAGAGGAGTGGAGTCCCGAGGCGGCGGATGGTCGACGACTGACCAAGGTGGAGCCGGAGGGACGAGGGAGCCCGGTGGAGCAGGTGGGATGACAGGCCACGGTGGAGACGAGGGAGCTAAGAGCCAAGGCGGAGCCGCTGGGTCGAAGGACCGAGGAGGAGTCCAGGGCTCGGAGGCTGGAGGCGGAGACAGGGCCTTAACACGCCAAGGCGGAGCTGGAGACTGGCAGTCCAGCGGCGAACCACCGCGCCCCGATGGCGCGGACTGAGGGTGAGCTGCGGGACTGGCTGGCACCAGCAGGGATGACGAGGAACTGGCTGGTCTAGGAGGAGGAGAGAGGAGAAGGATGGGAGGAAGGACAGGAGGATCAGGACTGGACGGAACCAGCGAAAGAGGAGTAGAGGGACCAGCAGGTTTGGGAGGAGGCGGGAGAGGGAGGCTGGGAGGGAATACAGGAAACACAGAAGATTCAGGGCTGGGCGGAACCAGCGGTGAAACAGAAAAATCATGGCTGGGCGGAACCAGCGGAGACACAGAAAATTCAGAGCTGGGCGGAACCAGCGGAGACACAGAAGATTCAGAGCTGGGCGGAACCAGCGGAGACACAGAAGATTCAGAGCTGGGCGGAACCAGCGGAGACACAGAAGATTCAGAGCTGGGCGGAACCAGCGGAGACACAGAAAACTCAGGGCTGGGCGGAACCAGCGGAGAAACAGAAGATTCAGAGCTGGGCGGAGCCAGCGGAGATACAGGAAACTCAGGGCTGGGCGGAACCAGCGGAGAAACAGAAAACTCAAGGCTGGGCGTAACCAGCGGAGATACAGGAAACTCAGGGCTGGGCGGAACCAGCGGAGAAACAGAAAACTCAGGGCTGGGCGGAACCAGCGGAGAAACAGAAAACTCAGGGCTGGGCGTAACCAGCGGAGAAACAGAAAACTCAGGGCTGGGCGTAACCAGCGGAGAAACAGAAAACTCAGGGCTGGGCGGAACCAGCGGAAATGGAGCAGAGGAAATGACTGGAGGAGGTAGGAGTGGGAGACTGAGAGGGTATACAGGGGAATCAGGGCTGGACGGAACCAGCGGGGAAACAGGAAAATTAGGGATTACCTCCATAGACCAGTCCATCAGATCCAGAGCTTGCTCCTTATGACCTTCAGAGACTGTATACAGCTCACCCTCAGTCGCAGGAGTGTGGGCAGGGCTTTCCTCCACGCCCTCGATCTCCACGAGGACTCCCACGATGCACAGTGTTGCCGGCTCACACACCTGGTCAGTCGCGCTCTCGAGATCCGGCTCCCTGTCAGTGGATGGCTCGGACTCTGCGGCTGCGGTGGGCTCTGGCTCCGTGCGGCGTGATGGTGGCTGGCTGGTCTCTGGGTCGGGAGTGGGGCTGGCGAGGTCCTCTATGGGGCAGGCGGTGAGAGGTGACCCATTTCTCGCCAGAGTCCACTCCACGTATGCGGCGAAATCCTCTCGAGGACCATCTTCGGACGACAACGCTCTGCATTTGGAGTTCAGGCTGGTGTTGTAGAAGGTGCAGAGCGCGCCGTCCGGGTAGCTGGTGGCATTAGCTAATAGGAAAAACTGTCTGGTATGGTCCTCGAGAGAACGTCCTTCCTGCTTCAGCAGGAGGAGGAGGAATTCGGGACGATAGAGGGGATCCATAGACACTAAGAAAAAAAAAGACTGTGACAAAACAAAAGCAAAACGGAGGGAAGAACACGCAGTTTTCTATTTTCTCTTTTGAGGTCGGGTCTTCTGTCACGGTTTTACGCTGCCTGAAGGAATACGGAGTCGAGGATAAACGGAATAAGGCTTTTAATATATCCAACACAGGAGATATCCAACATGGAGCACAGAGGTAGACACACGTAAGTAGCAAGTAGTCACAAGTGAGCACAAGTGAGAAGACCCGACAAAACAGAACCGAAGGGACACGGCTTATGAACAACAGATAATTGGGGAAACACAGGTGGATGGAATCATGAAAATAACAGGGACATGGAACACATGAGGAAGATAATGGACACACCTGGGAACTAATCACACACGGAAAGACAGAAACTGGGTCACGGGCAAAAACACATTAAATGAGTCCAGGTGTGTGACAGTTACACTGTTTTGTGTTTATTTTATTATTAAAGTTTTATTGGAAATATCCACTGGTTCCTGCCTCCTTCTTCCCATGATTATGAAGGTTGTTATATTGCTATACACACTTACAAAAGTAAAGCACAAAACATTGTGTACTATTACAGATGTGTTTGGATTAAAATAAAGTTTCTTACACTCAAATATATTTACTTTAAGAGCTTTACCAGGTTTCCCTCTCTCATATCCTTTTCTTCAGTCCCCTCCAAACAGACCCGAAGGCAGTTTATCAGTATGAGCGGCCAAGAGACCTTGTTCTCTTTTGGATTTGCTAGCATGAACACATCTGCGTCCTCCAAATGTCTCCCTCAGGAACCCCTGACTGTGGAGTGCAGATTCATGCTAGCTTAATGGAGAAATGTCCCCTAAACAAAACATTAAGCAACATGATGGCTTGAATAACTGCCTGGAAAGCTATAGGGAAAAAAAAGAGACATTAGGAAATGTATGTGTATTTATGCATTTTTGTGTGTACATGTATAAAACATTTTTATTTTTCATATTGTATTTAATACAAGGTTTTTAATGAATGAAGGTTTTATAAATAGATAAAATTCTGAAATTTGACTGAACGAGGCATGATTAAAGATGTCAATAACATTAGCACATTATGCATAAAATATATTTTATTGTGCATAAAATACCCTATAACTATAGTAACTGTAATGTAAACCTCACACTGCTTTAATATTTAATTTTTTTTTCTTTTCCCCATAAAATCTCTTTAAAATGTAATACAGTATCATTTATAGGTCTATAATTTAATAAAATGCACTTTGATATTTATAAGGCTAAACACTTAGACACAGTTAAAACAAAAGACTATGTTAAAGTGAAATTCTCATATAATCATTCATCTCTTTTTTGTTGCATGAACGAAGAGAAGCATCCTTTTTAACCCGATCTTTTTTAGGTTTATAAGCCTATCAAGCCTGTATCACATTTAATGCACACGATTTCAATGCCTCTAAATTATTATCATGACCAAAATGTTGCTGAAAAACCTGCTGTACATGATCTACTACACTCCTTTTGTCATCTGATTGATAGTGTATATTTTTTTTATATGTACTGTATGTGTGATTTTATTTATTTTATGCAAACCTAAGTTAACATAAGAATATATATATATATATATATATATATATATATATATATATATATATATATATATATATATATATATATATATATATATATTTTTTTTTTTTTTTTTTTTTTTTTTTTTACATTTAGGGCTACTGGACTTTTACTCTTCTATCCATACATCATTTTTACAAAAATCATATTAAATGATGTATCAAAAATTATTATCAGGCTTTGCTAGCCCTAAGTTTAATATTAGTTGAAAAAAAAGCACAACGTGTGAAGTAATTCCGCCTTATACTTTTTTCATCAGGACACTCACAGTGAGCCTGGACACTCCAATGCTTATGTTCTGGAACTCACTTTGCAATCAAATAATAAAATGGCAGATATGAAGGGGCACTGTGACTGATTTCCAATGTTAAAGGTGAATAAAAGGAATGCTGTACATCAGGTTGGAATTATAATGGAATATTGTACTGGTCGAGGGAAAACAGAGTGTGGGATTTTCAGAATACTCATTTCAGCTTAATGAGGCTATGAAACCGGTTGGGTTCAATGTCACCCTCATTTGTCCCACTCAGGGCACCAGTGCATGAAATGTTGCCTTTCACTGTGATTGCCATCAGCTATTCCCCCTACCATAAAGATGGTGCATCACACAATATGATGGGGGCCAGTTTGGATAAAGTCAAGGCAAGTAAAGGCAATTCATCATTGAATTCAGTGATGCCATCATCCAGCTCATTTCAGTTAAAATAGTTGGGGGGTCAGAAAAAATCAGAAGTTCAAGTTGTGTTTTTTTTTTTTTTTTGATGATAGGCTTAATAAGGTAAGGTTAATAAGGTTTTGAGGATCTATGACTTCTGGAGGCACCTCTTTTAGGAGCTTAGATGGAATAGGGTCTAACATACATGTAGTTGGTTTAGATGATTTAACAAGTTTATACAATTCTTCCTCTCCTATGGTAGAGAATGACTGGAACTGCTGCGTGGTTACAATGTTATCTCTAATAGTATCGATCTTAGAAGTAAAGTAGTTCAAAAAGTCATTACTGCTGTGCTGTTGTGAAATGTCAACACTAGTTTATGCTTTATTTTTCATTAATTTAGCAACTGTATTGAATAAATACTGTACCTGGGGTTATGTTTGTTTTCTTCTAAAAGAGACTAAAAGTAATCAGATCTAGCAGTTTTTAATGTTTTTCTGTAGGATAGGGTACTTTCCTGCCAAACAACACAAAATACCTCTAGTCTTGTTTTCCTCCAGCTATACTCCATTTTCCTGGCTGCTCTCTTTGGGGTATGAGTGTGCTCATTATATCACGGTGTCAGACTGTTTTCCTTAATCTCCCTTAAGCTTAAAGGAGTAACTGTATTTAAAATGCTAGAAAATAGAGAGTCCTTAGTTTCTGTTGCATCATCAAGTTGTTCTGAGGTTTTGGATATGCTAAAGAATTGGGATCCTTGAAGAAGATTACTTACAAAGCAGTATTTTGTGTTAGAAGTGAATGTTCAACCATACTTGTAACAATAAGTAGAATTTAAAGTTTTAGTTATATGAAGTTTGCACAAAACTAAATAATGATCTTAGATATCATTGCTTGGCTGCATAATTTCAACACCACCAACATCAATTCCATGAGACAGTATTACTGTAAATCTAGAGCATGATTTCGACAATGAGTAGGTCCTGAGACGTGTTGTCTAACCCCAATAGAGTTCAGAGTGTCTCTGAATGCTGATCCCAAAGCATCTTTTTCAATATTAACATGGATATTAAAATCACAAACAATTAAAACTTTATCTGCAGCCAGCACTAACTCGGATATAAAATCAGCACATTCCTTAATAAAGTCTGTATGGTGCCCTGGTGGCCTGTATATGGTAGCCTGTACAAACATCAAAGGGGATTAATCATTTACTGTACACTTGTTTCTCTGTAAACTGTTATATGAAGCATCATTACTTCAAACAAGTTATTTATTTAGCCCGCCCTCTGAGAAATACTGATAGCATTATAAATTGAAGCAACACCTCCCCCTTTACCTTTCGTACATGGATCATGTTTATAATGGCAATCTTGGAGGGTAGACTCATTTAAATGTAATCATCAGGTTTTAGCCAGGTTTCTGTCAAACAGAGCACATCTAGTTTATGATCAGCAATTATATCACTTACAAAAAGTGCTTTCGTAGAAAGGGACCTGATATTCAATAAGCCAAGCTTTATCATTTGTTTATCTGTATTGCATTTGTTTTTTGGGCAGAATAGACAGCATCAGCAAAGTCTGGTTTGATGGAAAAAAAAAAAAAATATTCATGACATAACTTTTCTTAATGCTTTGTTGAGCACTAAATACAAACCTCTATGGTCTACTTGCAAAAAAGTCACATAATCCGTCACAGCAGGAAACTAAATAAAACAAGAATGTTCTTCAAAATTGCAAACTTAACAGATAACCATCCCTGACCATTGGAAACCTGGCTGTCCATTTGCCCCAGATAATCATAAAGCAATATTTGAGATTGGTACAGATTCCCCAAAGTATTGTTTGATGATAAAATACAGACATCTCTAACTTTAAATCACAGCAAGGTGCCCATCTGAGTTTTGAGGTGCTGTAGTTGCATAACCGCACACAAAAGTGTTTGCAGCAGAGGTCAGATAGCAAATACATCTCCACAGTATGTGAGCCACGGTCAAATTCTGAAACACACCTATCTTATGTGATTTATGCAATTTGATCAGGTAATAATGATCAATGAGGTTTTAAATCACTGAGGCACTGATTGAAATCTGGTAAATATAATGTTATTCTATTACCTACTGTATGTCGATGCTGAGTTGGATGCTGGTTGGGTTCTAAAGTACTCTAGGAAGATTGAGGTAGATATTGGACAAAGTAGAAGTGCTATGTTTTATTCGATAGCAAAGCTCATCCAGCTGAACAAAAGCATGTTTTGCTATTTATTTGACAGTAAAACAGATCTAAAATTAATTGTTTTCCAGCTGCAGATGTCCAAAGCTGTCCAGATATAAAAGGAACTATGGGTTCAGTACAAGTTCACCAAAGTAAAAAAGAAAAGAAGAAATGTGAATAAACAATACACTCAGTTTCTTTTTAGAGCTGCTTTACAGTCAAATTTAACTCTTTTTTTTCAAGATTTATATATTAATTTTATTAATGTAATTTATTTATATATATTATACCACTGAAATATTATTAATATTAAAAAAAAATAAACAATTTTTACTGTTTAAAGAGCTACAGAGATAAAGGTCAGACTTAATTGGAAATGTACCATAAATTTTAAGGTACAATTTATGTTCTAATAACAATTTTGTTTTTGATACACAGCAATAGTTTGTAGTTTACAGTAAAATATAAATAAGTGTTACATCTATAATTACTATTCCCGCCTCCAGTTCATTCATGCATTTGAAGATGAAATGTCACATGGAGTGCATCCCATGTAGTGTGTTCAGAAAATTTAAGCAAATATAGTAGGTAATCCGGATTACAGAAAATTCACATACTATTCACAGTATACACATAGCATACTACAATATAATAGAAGTTGTATGGTACTATCCTGTGACATTTTATCCCATTTAGTTACTGAAGGTAGACCTTTGAGGAAAAACCTCTGGTGATGGAGCAATTGCTTACTCCGAGGGGTCATGTCTGTAAATAGAGAGAGAGAGAGAAAAAATTGCACTAGATTACATATAGGATGTCTCAATGTCTGCCTGCTAAGGCATATGTCAAGACTAACTGTGTGTAAACCCGCACAAAGATGAATATAAGTATATATATATAATGCTGCCTTACAATTGGGTCAGAATCAATTATTTTATAAGTAAGCTTAGTTAGAATTTCTTATTTTAGAACAGGGTTTGAGGCGTCTTTTTCTGAAGAAATTAAGCTGAAAAGTGAAACCGTGATTATAAATTGTGGTTATAAACCTGGTTTTGGAAAAATGGCGAATTCACTTCATGTGGATGAACCCAAACTGAATCTAATGATGATTTTGTACAAGAAAAGTGTGTTTCAGCTAAAGCTGGTGTTTAGACTTTCGGGCTGGAAATAGATGAGCGTATCAGACAGCTTGATCACAAAAAGATTTGCACGAGTCTCTGAGGAGTCCTGAAAAGACAATCAAAAGATCCTGCAGGGAAGACTTCTGGGAAAGCACAATCAAACACGGCTCTCACTGAAATGGAAGAGGTTGCCACTATTTGACCAGCCCGGAAGGTGCAATTCACCCACTTTATATCGCCCACTCCTACAAACAGAGTGATGCATCCCACAAACCTTTTGAAGTAAGTGTCAGCAGGAAGTGATGCTTTCACAAAGCCTAAGCTCATCAAGGGAATTTCTGAGGGAAAAAGCTTTTTTTTCAGGTCAACCTCTACCTCTTTCTCCTTCCATCTAGTTTCTCATGGAATTGGATATCCTATCAACTTAGGTGGGCTTCAGGTACCCTGAATTTTATTTATTTATTTATTTATTTAATCAAATTGTCTTTAAAGGGATAGTTCACCCCAAAAAAAATGAAAATTGGATGTTTATCTGCTTACCTCAGGGCATCCAAGATGTAGGTGACTTTGTTTATTCAGCAGAAAACAAACGAAGCTTTTTAACACAAACTGTTCCAGTCTGTCAGTCTTATAATGGAAGTGGATGGGAATCATGGCTAAAACATAAAAAAAACAACAAAAAAAAAAACACAAAAATTAAACCCTGTGGCTCATGATGAGACATAGAAATATAAAGACACAAAACGATAGGCCTGTGCAAGGTGGATAAGGTGAACAGTATTTTTTATTTTATTTTTTACCTCTGATTCACGCAATGTCCGAACTGTTAGAAATCTCTTGAGCGCATCTTCTGGAATTTGTTCTCAGCAGCAGGCACGTAATGCATCTTCTTCTTCTTGCTTTGTGGCAGATCACAGACTTATAAGAGCATTACCGACACCTATCTCTCAAGTGGACCATTGACACTGCTAATTGAGATTGTAGATAGAGTGTCAATGGTCCACTTGGGAGATAACTTTCAAAACAACTAATACATCAAAATACACTTTCATTTTTACTTTTTAGGTAAGGAAGCATTATTATTATATCACCATGATTTGTAAACTATATACAGTTGAAGCTGAGACTAACAACACATTTGACAGTGTCCAACAACCGATAGCTGTCCACACTGAACTGCTGTGCAAAATGACTCAATCTGATACATCAGAATGTATCCAATCTATTTTATAATTAAATTACATTAATACAAAGCAGGATTTTAAACCAGTAAGATTTAACAATGGGTGTGGCTATATAATTAGGACAAAACTGGGAAATAGAAAAAAGAAGGAAAGAGCTTTTATAATTCATTACTTTGTCTTTTGGATATGGCAAAGGTTAGTGCGATTGTTTTTGTTTAGTTCAAAAGGCTAATTCAACCACAATGTACAATTCTTCCATCATTTATTCACAATCAAGCTGTTATAAAGGTGTGTTTAGTCTCTGCTGTCACACACAAAAGGGGATATTCATTCTATCATTCATTCATCAAGTGAATGATGACCAAAGTCTGTCAACCACCCCCCCCCCTCCAAAAAATAAAATAAAATAATAATAATAATAATAATAATAATAATAATAATAATAATATATATATATATATATATATATATATATATATATATATATATATATATTAGGGCCGGGACTCGATCAAAAAAATTCATCTAATTAATTAGAGGCTTTGTAATTAAGTAATCGAAATTAATCGCATTTTAATCGCATATAAATATTTGATCTGAGAACAGTGAGAAGTAATTTTTTTTCACATGGATTTATAGTATACCATTGAATAATGACTGAATACATAAGCTTAAGCAACAAAATATTGTTTATTTTTGTTCAACCAAGTCTAGCAGACCAGTGCAATTTTTGCCATTAAGTGTAGCAATAGCATATTTAGAAACAATTTAGAAATAGTACATTACAGAAATTCAGGTAGCTTATAGGTGCTGAAACCTTCTGTAAAGTGTTTTTTAAGTAATACACTGTCGATTACATTCAGAACATTGGAAACCCTGACTATTAGAAAACATCTCTCTGTTGCTTCAGAGGCCATAACATACTAAGTCCAACTCTCAATAACCTTTGCCAAAACAATAAAGAGTTTAACATAAACTGCCAGTTGCACCAACAAAATAATACATAGTTCAACATAAAGTGTAAAGTCCACGCTAGCTGCTATATGTTTTGCGTTGAGGTGATACTTGAGGCTCGATGTGCCGCGGTGATATGCGAACGCTAGTTGGTGCTTCAGTATAATCGGTCCGCCGAAACTTATCCAGTGAGAAACGTTCCTCGGTGCAAAAATAAGTTATTAAAAATGCGGCAATTTTTTTTCTGTAACTAATTAATCTTAATTAACGCGTTATTTTTTTGTGTAATTAATTAATCTCAATTAACGCATTAAAGTCCCGGCCCTAATATATATATATATATATATATATATATATATATATATGCTTGATTACACCAATCCAGATTTGATGTCTATACACAAACCATTTACCACAATTTCTGCAGGGTGAAATCAAATTAATTTATCATTGAGGTTGATCAAATTAATATACATATCTAAAAAAAAAGTTTAAATCTTTGGGGAAAATGTATTAATTTATTTTGAATGTATTAATTAAGACTACATTTATTTGTTCAAAAATACTACACACACACACACACACATACACACAAATTGCTTATGCACAATATGCATAAGTAATCTTGTATTGCTATGCTATGATTTTAATATTGTCATTTTGACATTTGTTCTCAAAATATTACAACTATATATATATATATATATATATATATATATATATATATATATATATATATATATATATTTATATATTTCATTTTATATAAATAATTCCACAGCTTAGCCTGATGTGGTGTCTTAGTGAGCAGTTCTGGGTGCATTAGCTCTTTCACAATGGCAGTGTAAAGGTGATTTCTCCAGGCACTGCAGCAGCTACAAAAGGTCTTGTCATTTAACCTGTCCAGTGGATTGGTGTCAGAGTATATATGGGGCTAAGGGAGTGCTGAGAGAATAAAAAAAAAAAGAAAAAAGAAAGAAAAAAAAAGAAAAAAGAAAAATAGCAACAGAGGGGAAAAGGGTAAAGGCATTTGTTAGCCAAAAGAAATCTTTAAATGATGCATCCTGATTATAGTCTTTGCATAGGATGGACATTATTCATAAACAAAATGGAGAGCCCATCTCATCAAGGTTATTTTTGACATCCTGAAAGCCACTGCTTGCAAAAACCCTTCAAAGACAACAGTTAAAGGAACAGTTCACCCAAAAATGTGAATTTACTGAAACATTACTCACCCTCAGGCCATCCAAGATGTAGATTAGTTTGTTTTTTTCATCAGATTTGAAGAAATTTTGCATTACATCACATGCTTACCAGTGGATCCTCAGCATTGAGTAGGCGCCGTCAGAATGAGAGTTCAACCAGCTAATAAAAACATTAATCCACAAATAACCCACATGACTCTAGTCCACTCTCACAAACTCTACTGACATATCTGGTTAACTGCTTTGGATTGTGGTGCTTGATCTGTCCATATTTCTCTCCTGATTCAGATGAGATGACCTATTCACAGGAGAAAGCAATATTGTAGTTTATGGACTAGAGGATCCATTGGTGAACAAGTGTTGTGATGCTACATAAATCCACACGAAGAAACAAATTATCTACATCTTGAATTACCAGACAGTGAGTAATTTTTTTTTTTTTTTTTGTAAAATTTACATTTTAGGGTGAACTATTCCTTTAAAAACACCCTTTAAATTATACTGTAGGTGACTGCATGCTTTAAACCAACTCTTTCAGAAAACAAACATTTGCACAATTGTAATTTTGACTCAATACTTCAAAAGTTACTGAAATATGACCTCTCCATGTGAGACTAGCCAATACAACATAAACCAAATTTATGATCCAGCAATAAACTTTTCAAGCACCCCCACAAATGCTACAGATGCAATCCACTACAATGAAATTGATACATGATTACTTTTGAAATATCAACTGGTGCTTTAATTTATTTTCGCTCATTGTTGGTAGCGTTTCTATCAAAAGTTAAATTGCCTTCCAGGAAGAATCTGGGGTTAAGTGTAAAGCCCCGCTGACACCAAAAATGATAACAATAAAGATAACTATAAAGATAAATATATTAGCATCCACACCAGAGAACGATATCATCTGTTAATTCTAAGCAGATGCTGGTCTGCCACATTAAATTCTTGAGCTTGTTCCAGTAGGATGGATTCTGATTAACATTGATTCTGATAACTTTTTTATCGTTCATCATCTGAAGAAAAATCGCTTTGAAAGTGATTCCAACAATATTGTTTCTCTTTGTATTTATGGTTATAGTTGTGGTGTGGACTCTGCTATCCTTTAATATTGAGAACAATATTTTAAACAATATCTTTATCATTATCTTTATAGTTATCATCCTTAGTGCGAACGGACCTTAAAGCGTTATTCTCAGGTTCATAAGGACATTCATTTGGCCAGCATCACCCCTGGCACCACAGTCCTTTATAATCAGACAGGAGTTGAAACTATGAAACAATGATCCTGTAGTAGTATCTGATTATGATAATTATCTCTGAATGTGGTATTTTGAAAGGCTTTGAAGAACATTTCACAACAGTAAAATAAGAATTACCTAAATTAATTATGTCCTGACATGGCTTTAGAAGTTTAAGACACATGTAAAATAACATGCTCAGGCTTAATTAATCAAGCTGATTAAATATGAATGTTAATGCTTAGCATGCAGAGAATGTAGCTATAAGACCCTAGAGCAGAATATCTAGTATTGAACTAGATTTCAACTCAAAGGTGGGTTACAGATCTGTTTCGAGGGATAAAACAATGCTAAATGCAAACAATAAACCTGAGCATGCAATTGGACATACTGTGGTAAGCAAAACATGTTTTGATTTTGATTGGTATTACTAAAATAAATATATAATACATTTTTTTTTATTGTTTTTTGTTTGTTTGTTTTTTTTTTTTTTTTTCATCTGAAAAAGCTGTGCCTTGTATTCCAAAGTGACTCATATAATTAGGTTTGGGTCAAAAATCAACGTGCTACAGTACATAAAAACTTGAATCTAAGAGCTGTTTGTGTGGAAAATATAACTGAATATAACATGATTGTGAAAACACCGAGTTATGGTTCTCTCATGATTCTGAAGAAAAAACATTAGCCAGCTAAACAAAATCACGTAATTTATGAATGAATGATTCAATGACTCACTCAAGATGTACTTCTTTCATTACTGAATTAATCAGCATTCTTGAACAAATCTCTTGTATTATTCAACAATCCTTTTCCCTCATAACTCAACTCTGGTCTCAGAAAGAAAGACAGACAACAGAACAAACACTGTTTACATGTTGTGTGATATCAGCTTTTGGTATCGGAGCATTTTAAATAGTATGATGAGTACAAATCATTATTTATTTTATAGAATTTATAATTACATGAAACATAAGTGAAAAGTCTCCTAAGCTATGAAAGAGCAACCCCTGCGCAATAGAATTGTCATAACCTATTTAGCTGCCTACTTCACATTTTATAGAACATAGATTCAGTAAAATGTTCAAATAAAACCTTAAAACATGTCTATGATGAGCCAAAAAAGCATTCTGGGTACGCAACTCACTACGTGTGCAAACCCCAGTCTGCTGGAATAAGAAAACAGCTCTGAGGAAATATGAGACTATCAGGAAGTATGAGTAAGACTCTGTTATACCAGAGTCAGTGTGGTCAAAACAACAGAGACAAAACGTACACAGGGAGATGGAGACAGGCACAGAAAAAAGAAAGGCAGGCATGTTTTAATGCTAAATCTTGTTGGTTATCAAATCCTGGTGTATTGTAAACACTGACAGTTCAAACAATATCCTTAAAAAAAACACTAACAATATGATGTTTTCATATGCATCCCACACTAAATTATAAAGAAGTAGAGGAAGATTTTATTGCCCAGAGGTTTATTTTCCTGTGTTCAAAGGTTTTTTTTTTTTTTTTTTTTGTTACTATAATCTCTTAAGGGAAATAAAACAGACACACATGAGATGATAATTGGCATACAGTAAGAATACATACAAATAATATGAATATAAACAGGTCAATGAAGTTCATATTGAGATCTCTGACTTTTGCAGACTTTGATTTCTTTGACAAACCTGGTATGAAAACATTGACGTGTCTAGAGTTTTATTCCTTATCATTTATTCATATTTCTCATTAGACAAATCTGGTTCTATCCATCCATCCATCTATTCCAAATATGTGTGAGAAACCAAACAGTGACAGATCCCTGTTGACTTTAATAGTATGGAGAGAAATATATATATATTGAAATAGTAGACCATCAATGTAATATATATATATATATATATATATATATATATATATATATATATATATATATATATATATATATATATATATATATATATATATATATATATATATATATATATATATATATATATTAATATGGAAGTCAAGAACTTCAATCAGCTGTTTGGTTATTAACATTCCCATATCTTCTTAATATCTTATAAATAGCTTTTTTTTTTTTTTTTTCAGCTGAAAACTAAGCTCAATTAAATCACATTACTTTACTGTAGAAAAATACATAAAGAGGTCTTATTTGTCATTCTTCTTTAGTATGGGGACTTGTTTGTGTAAGAGGAAGACTTTGCTATTGATAGTTTCTTAATTTCAATTTCATACCATACATGAATAACAGTACATTAATAATATCATGTTAAACTACAGTAAAGTACAGAAATAAATTGTGCAGTACATTTTTTTTTTCAGGAATGGCAAGATGTTACTTCCTAAATGCATCATCCACTGCAGCAAACTCAGACATTTCCCATCATTTCATCAGCTTCTTTTAGCAAATAAACAGTGGACAATCTGCAGGCGGGAGAGTCACAGTTATGGTGACCTCATCACATACACAAACACTAACAAACTCAGCCACATCCGCAAACTATTTGATGTGTGAACAAACAGCAATGATTCCACAAAGATTTGCCATTTTATGACAATACGTGTTTGTTTGAAAGAAAAAGTGTTCGTTAAATCGATGACAATTATAAGGTGGGAGGGTAAAATAAAGTTTAGTTGTTGTTGTTGTTGTTGTTATTGTTTTTTTTTTTTTTTTTGTTCAGTGTTCTCCCCCAGTGATTCTCAAAATTATGGGTTGTGATCAAAAAAAAAAAAAAAAGGTTTTACAATAGGGGAAAAGCTTACCTTATGTTTGCTGTTTGAGTTTATCCATTCCAACTGGTGTTCCGGCTCAAATTAGGCAGATGTCAACAGAAACTGGCTGTGTGACATGACCTCAACCTCCCAAACAAAGCCACACAAGATTACAGATAACATAATACAGACTACATTAGTGCACTTTCAGAGAGGATAAACCTGGTTTGTGTTGAACACAATGTAGCATTATTACGCAAGATATAAAACCCGACATTTCTAAAATGTATAAAGAAATATGTTTTTACCTTAAAATGCAATGTTTAAAAGTATTCTGATGATACACTTACTTTGAATGGCTACTGTTTCTTTCTTACGCAACCTCTCATATGTCTGTTCAGTTTGGTGAGCAGTGGATATATATATATCTGCATCCCATTGTTAAATAGTATGTGAGATTAGAATAAGTGTGTCACAAAGCTTAGTATGTTTAAAAGAGTTTGCCAAAAGTCCCTGGACGGTCTACTATTCCGGGTCGATTTTTTTGGCTATTAAGACCCACAATCCTTTATGTTTTGATGAATGATTCGGTTGAGAACTACAAACACATAAACAAATAAATAATACAAACATGGTGGATGTGGACAACCAACAGTTACTAATAATCATAATTTAACCTGGTGGATCTGTTTTATATTTAATCTGCAACAGCAATGTAAACTTTTATAAATATGCAGAAAATATGGTCAGAGTTCTCAGTACTTCTTTTCCCTCCGATATGGTAGTAAGTTAACCTGTTAAATGTCACCCCGTCCCGTATACGGGACACCTACGTTGACTATACTATATTACAATCAAATCTAATCTAATCTTGACAAACTATATATCGTTGGAAAGGTCTAAGACTCCCAAATATATATTTTACCAATATTTTTTGTTAGAAATTATGTAGGAAAAGTAATAGATGAATTTATGACAAGAGTGCACCCTCAGAAATCTACATTACAAAAGGAGCTTTGACCTTTGTTTAAAAAAAAAGACTTCCTCGTTGCCTTTTTCTCTATCACATTTTAGAAATCATCAGAAGTTATATATCACTTGAAAACATAAAATCTCAAAATTCATCCTTCAAAACCCATTTTAAAATTAGACATTGCATTACCATGTAAATGGTACATCAAAATCATGTTACAAAATGTTTTCACTCATGAATTATAAAAATTTAGGTTTGTATCATGCACATTCATGTCTATCTTCAAAAACGTGAGTGACAGTTATCAGGTTAAATGAAATGAAATGTGGAGGATGTTAACTGTGACAAGATGATTGACAGGACAGTGGCAGGGTACATGTAACTGTGTGACAGAGCATCCAATAAAGACGCATGCAATTGTATGACGCACATTATTTTCCCTGAGATGCACATATTAAGCTCATTTGAGATGCATCAGCACAGCACCGATCGGCGTATGACCTCAAAGTAAAATGCCCCAGGGGGTATGCCACTTTAAAAAGTTTGGGAACCACTGGTCCATGTTATTTAAGGTCAGATTGTTTTATGGCAACAACAAATGCACATGTACTGCTAATTACGAAAGTGAATTGCACTCATTTAACTGAAGAGACTCTAATGTTTAACTTTTGCATTATTTTATAGCCTTTCTTTAAAATTGTAATATTTCTCAATATTTATTTTTATTTATTTATTTATTTATTTATTTTTTTTATTTATTTTTTTTTCTTGCTTAGAAAAACTCTTACCGACCCCAAACTTTTTGAACAGTATAGTGTATGGAAGGTTTTATTATTATTATTTTTTTTTTTTTATTCATAGTAAAAAAATATATATATAAATTGTCCATATAGGAAGAGAGTTTTGCACTATAAATTTAAGATTTTCAGGCTACATCAGTATGTTTGAGAATTTGAAATAGCAAAGGAAATTCAGATTTTTGAATGTGCCATGATTTTCAGATTTCAGGATCGTCTGCCTAATGTTAGTGAGGTATAAGCAAGATGAAGGCATAATGTGTTCAAATTGAATCAGTCACATCTTATAATTTGATTTAGTTACACTTTGTACTGTTCATGAAAAATATTTATTTTTTCCTAGCATAACATGATGGATGAATGCCAATGGGAAATTATAAGATAAGAAAAGAAATGGAAAGGAAGAAAAAAGGGGAAAAAGGAAACTGTTGTTATATTCGCATGACTCACAGCAAAGTCCTCCTGCTACTTCTCAGTATCATTTTTTAATAAGTTTTCATATCTTGGGAAGAGGAGTTAACAGTCATTCAAAAACTGTTAAAGAAAATGGGAAGAATAAGAAATTATATATAATAATCAGGACTGTCAATCTATTCAAAATGTGATCAAATTAATTACATGACATGTCGATTAATGAACTGAATAATTGCATACAACAATATTAGCTAAGAAAATCCCACGAATGAAGATAATTCAAAGACATTAGCCTAAATTACTGTGGCAGATGAGCTGTTAATCACTATTAAATCACATAAAAGACATTATAAGTGTCTTTTGAAGTAAATATATTGTTTGTTTCATTTCCATCATTAAACACAGACTACCTACAGGCCACAAGCGAGTGTGAAAACCAACCACCAACTCTAAGAGTGTGATATATGGTGCACAGAATCACTGTGAGGAACTGCTAAATGCCTGTCTTTAATCTGAGAGGACCTCTCCTGAGAAACATCTATTCTGGCCATGAACACCCAGTTAAGTTTTCTCACAGCGCTAATGTGGATGCTAATTCAACACAGCGCTAACTGCAGCACAACAGGCCTACTTTACAAGAATTAAATTAAACCCTCCTCCCTAGTGTCATAATCATCTTCATAAACATGGAATGATGCAGACAATGAACTTCAAAGACACTAAATAATAGCAACACCTCCGCTCTTCGTTATGAAGCACTTCATCTTTTTCACCCTGCTATTATTTGCTGCTGTATTACGTATTTGTCATAAACTGTCAATAAAATATGTCAATATAATAAATGTGATTTGTTCACACATATTGGGTTAGTTACTTGTAATAATGCACTGTTAACACTATAGTAAACAAATATATCAAATATGCAAGGACACTTTATTTAAAATTACCCCATTATGTTTATGTTTAAATGATTCTCCAACCACCTATAAAAACTCATAAAACATAATCTTACATATATGTTTTTAATATATTATTATTATTAGTAGTAGTAGTAGTAGTAGTAGTAGTAGTAGTAGTAGTAGTACTTAAATATATGTACATTATTGTAACAAAAAATATTTGTCACCACATATTTGTGTATTTCACCACAGTTTTTTTTTTTTGTTTTTTTTTTTTTTATTCTACTATAGGAAAGTGACAGTGGAGAAGAAATCAGCTCATAAACACAGATTATAGAACTTTCCAGAGGCTATGGACCATTAGGTTTACTGTGCAATAAACTCCAGATAATCTACAATCAGAGCTATTTTCTGATTCACTCTCTTCAGCTACTCAGATGCAGCATTATGAGGGAGGACTGGTCTGTTTCTCTCTCCTGATACAGAATGTGAAAAATGAGAAAGCTGAAGAGAAGATCTTTAGTAAGATAGTAAGATTTAGTAAGTGGTTTTAGTAAAATGTGGTCCGTTCTTCGCGTAAAAAGCATATGACTCCAGAATATATACACTACTTTTTATGATGTTTTTATCATTTTGATCCCTTGGTCGCCCCTGACTTTCATTATAGAAAAATGAGCAGCATAAGCAATCTTCTAAGCATCTCCTTTTGTGATCTGCTTTAGAAAGAATGAAATAACATGCAAGTTTACATTCATCCAAGACAATTTTGAGTGTATGTATTTCAGTGGCAACAAAGAGAATCTAACAGAGGATTTGCTAATCTAGATATTATTCAACAAGAACAAGTCTACTAAGGACTTCTTAATCCACACTAGACACAGAGACCAACACTGTATAAACACAAATAATGCATCAAAACAAATTTCTAGACAGGTCTGTTTGTGTGCATGTGTTTGTGCCAATTGGCAGACATAAATAACCTTAGGCAGGCTTTCATTTTCTCGTCCTTCTCCAAAGTAATGTCAGAACATGTGCTGGATTTGCTTCTAATTAAAACATGACCGTCAAAGAGGTGCCAGCAATTGTTTACCGTTATTGAAATTAGCTGCCCCAGCCTTCCATGGGACTTCCTGTAAGAAGCATAATTATCCAACACAAGTAGTACATTTTGAAGACACGATTCTAAAGCTATGAAGTTACACTGGCACAGTGAATACCCCAATCAAGTCGTCCCAAACAATTTGCTGCTTTGCATTCCCATCAGCCTATTCCTCAGAAGTCCCTTCAAAGTGAAAAGCCCCTCATCCTCACATTTCAAGGCAACTTAGAACGATGCAATATAATCAACCTTTCTTTCTTCTGTTCAGTTTTCATCATGCCATTCTGAGTTTATAACCACTTCAACATTTTCAAAACCAACACAATTTAGTTATTATTAAATCAGCTATAGTTCTCCAAACCTATTAAAAATTATGAATAAACTCTTATAAATCAGAAGCAATTAACAAATTTTGTTTTTGTAAGATCCCTGCATATTTTGCTCAGCCAACATGTAATAATAATAATAATAATAATAATAATAATAATAATAATAAACCCTTTTAGTGCTGAAAACAGGTATGCTGTTTAATATTTTTGTAGAGCCTTTTTTCAGGATTATTTGATTAATACAATGTTCAAATGAACATCATTTATTTCAAATTAAAATATTTTGTAACAAATGTATTAATTATTTCTTTTGATCAATTAAATGCTACCTTAATAAAAGTATTAATTTCTATAAATAGACATCTTTTGTAACATTATACATGTTTTTACTGTCTCTTTTGATCAATTTAATATGTTCTTAATTTCCATTAAAAAATTCTGACCACAAACTTTTTAATAGTAGAGTCTATTTACAAGAAAAGCAGGGGGAAATAAAATGTAAGCCTGAATCTTTTAACACCCCAGCAGATTTCACAACGTACTTTTGCTAGCAAGTACCTCAAGATTTATTTATTTTTAAACAACGTCGTTTCATAACTTACTGAAAAACCAATTGTGCAATGCATTTTACGGCATTTTTTTTTTACAATGCTACCATTTTGATGTTAAATTAAATTTGTCTATACATATAATAAATACATCTATACAGTTATACAGTAGATATTCAACTATGGTTGCAGATGTACGGTCCGTTTGCCTATAGTAGCAGCTGCTAATAAGGGGGTTACCACGCATCTGCCATCTTGGAACGGCCAAGTTGTTGTCACTCATTGTAAAAATCTATGAGTTTTATAATATGTTACCACACTGTGCAGTCTTTGGTTGTAAAAAAAAAAAAAAAAAAAAAAAAAAAAAAAAAAAAAAAACAATTATAATAATTCCTGAAGAAATAGGATAACCTTTCACAGTGTGGTTGGTTTGGTTTGAGTTTTATATGTATACAATATTATAGTTTTGAAACTATATGGTAAAGTTTTAATGCATAAGTTTATCACTGATTTAGATATTCATATTGTCTATAACTACTTTTTTAGACATAGCCAACTAGCTTTTGAGTGTTCACGGACTGGCTCTGACCATTCCAATATGGCCGATGACTTATGCATAGTGGGCCATAGAAAAGCTACTATTGTGGATCTATACACTGCATATCGTCTTCTAGGACTTTTGCATCTGCCAAGTCCAAACATTTAGAAAGAAACCATGCACACCTGTATTACTGATTAGAGTTCTGAATCAAATCCCTAACCCTAAGTATAAGCATAATTTCGCCTTATAGCAAATGCAGCTAATTAGCATTCGATTAACTGGATTGGCAGCAACAGATGCAATGAACATCAAATCAAGTACCGGAGGGTCAGATGCCAGATTTCACTTCAGACTGAGACTCTAGTGAGATCACAGGAGACAGATCAAATGCCACATGTGGCATAAACCAGCATGTGAGGCAGCAGCCTGGCTTTCAAAACCATTAATCGCTTTAATATTTATTGTTCAACTGGATTTGTGTTAATTGACTGGGGCTTTGGAATCCGTTAAATCTGGGTAAATCAGAGCTGCCACAGCAGTGGCTGTGGCACAAAAGAGAAACTCATTATGTTCTTAATTAAGCTGAAATTCAAAAGCTGTGTGAGATAATGTTTTGTAAGTACAGAAAGAAAGAGCAATGTCTGTGTGAGAAAGAAAACAATAAAATGATAGCAAGGCCTCTATGCATGGCTGGATTTGAGAACAAATTCAGTTTGTTAAATTGTGCTAACCTTTTATGTATGAATATACATATTCATTTTGAAATATATCAATTTGTTAAGGTCTATGTTCACATAAAGCCATTATGTTCTATATTTTAATAACATAATTATATAATTAAATCAAATCTGTTGTCATTGTTGTTGTTGTTGTTGAAATTAAAGACTAGCCAATGCAACTTTTTTCACATGTCATTTCTATTCTTACAGTGTATATACATATCCCTGATTTTTCACACCAACAAAATAATTTTATGCATCCTACTCCATCACAAGCAATTACATGGTTAGCTGTTTTACTATTTGCACTTGCCGTATTTTACCTGCTAATGGCAATTTTGAGTTAAGAGCCACATTAGAAAGATAATTCATGGATTTAACGCGAGTTCAACAATTTGCACGAGTAGATTACATACAAAGTCAATGCAAAGATGCGATCAGACTATGGATCAGACACATCCTCGCGCGGGTCTAGAAACGCGATGCCCCACGTTTGGCGTGTATGCCCCATAATACTAGTCTTGTTGATCATTATAATAGCATACGTTTTCTGTAAAGATATGAATCAAAACAACTCACCTGTTGAGTAAAACACAAATGAGATCGGCATCTCTTTCTAGTTTAAGCTTGTCGTGAAGCTACTTCCGCATTTGTCCACAACATTGTTGTCATGTTGTTTCTATGTCAGTAAAGGCGGTCACAAAGGGTAATTATCGTCATTGACAGGCGACTGGACTGCTCAATGTCACTGTTTAGAATGGGAATTTTCTCATGATTTACAAGTAGTTGAAAGCATTAGAGATATTGTTAGTAATCAGCTGGACAAAATATATAACACTAGCCTAGTGGTTTTTGGATATTTTACTGAAAATATCTTACAAATTGTACCTTTAATACTTTTGTTGATAATTTGTATTCTTATTTTCAGGATTGATGAACAGAAAGTTCCAAAGAACAACATTTATTTGAAATAGAGATCTTTTGTAAAATTATAAATGTCTTCACTGTCAGTTTTGATTAATTGACTTTTGTCCTTGCTGAATAAAATAATTATATTACAATTTTATTTCTAAAAATAAAAAATAAAAAAAATAAAAAACATACTAACCCCAATTTTTGGACAGTAGTGTATATTTAGTATTAATAATAATCAATGATAAAAATAAAATGAAATAAAAATTAGTTCAGAGTAAAATGTATTAGGCAGTTTGACGTGTTTGAAAAAAAAAAAAAAAAACATGACATTACCGTGAGGAAAAAACCATCATCCAAAAAAAACCATGGCTAACAGTCAGATTCAGCCATACATTTATGATCCAGAATCAGATCCCAAGGCTGAAATTGAACAAGAGCAGCAGCAGCAACGACTACAGCAGGAAGTCTCTTTGTGGTATGTAAGTTATTGGAACTGTTTATATTTGCTTAGCGGTTTTGGAAAATGACAAAGTTCCACATTTTTTTATTTTATTCTTTTAAAGGTTTACATGTGGGAAGTGCAGTCTGATGTCAACTGAGGCGGAAAACATTTGCTGCCAAGAAATAGAACCGGTTATAGTTAAGTCTTGAAATGCATTATGTGGCCAGGTAAACACATGTATTTAAATACACACACACCATACATCGCATGTTGTTTACTTGATATGCTTACGCGCCGATAGCTAAGTTAACAACACAGAGATATTTGAAGCAGTTTTACTCACCGCCTGCGGTTCCAACTCACGATCGTGACCCTTTTTCGTTGGGACTGCATTATCCTTAAGTAATAAACGATATGCAAATCCGGCGTCAAACTGGGCCTTGTTTGTAAAACAACCATCTTCGAAATGCAGGAAACAAACAAAAACACTTGCACAACTCCGTTGATGCTCTGTAAAAATAAACTCCATCCACTGGTCCCTTAATGCTGGGTTTTTGGGTAATTTGTGCAGGGTTGTCTTGCCCTTGCAACCGAAAACACACTTTGGTGACATTTCTCTCTCTCGCTCTGCTCAGTGAATGTCTCTGCTCTGGTCTACGGGCACACGCGCGCTCTTCCGGGAGAAGTGCCCTTAGGACCCATATAAGGAAATTCCGCACCATCTAACGTAACACAGACCCATACTCAAAAAAAACTTTCAGAAACTTGTGACAAACCGGAAGGAGTATTTTTGTTCCAAAAATACTCCTTCAAACGTACAACTTAATTTTTGAAACTTTGTCCATGTTTAGCATGGGAATCCAACTCTTTAACAGTGTAAAAAACTCAGTATAGGAATAATTGGTGACAAGAGCCATGAAGAAGTCGCTCTGTTCTTCTCTAGCCCTTCACCAATCCCTGTTCTTTATGACTTATCAAGACTGGTTAATACAAGTAACATTGATTGCATTCTGTTATATATCCCAATCATATACATGTCTTTAGATAAGACAAAATTGAAGTATTATAATGTAAAATTAACAAATAAAATGTTTAGGTTAGCTGGCATTACATATTATTCACCTCTCAGCATAGTGTTGAAGTGAGTGTCATTACTTATTTTATTTTCCATCTTCAAATCAGTTTCTGCACCTGTAGATGTTGATCTATACATTAATCAGAAGACACAAATATTTGATTAGTGAAGACAGAAATGAGAATTACATTCAGTACCCTTGGAAACCACTTAGAACTGTATCAAGTTTTAATGATCTGCCAGAGTGGATACATATATATTTTTTATATTATAAAATACAATTATATAATTATTAAACATATTAATGGTTAGATTATTATTATTATTATTATTATTATTATTATTATTATTATTATATTTGAAACTACAAAGATGAAGAATATATATTTAGATACACTTTTGGGTCTGAGTTTAATTCTAAGAAATAAATGAGATCTTTACTGAGTGGTTCTGGTGTTGTTGTCAGGCAAAATACCTTGAATGTGTTTTATATATTTTTTGATAAGAGTAGGAGTAGTATTATCTTGCTAGTACCCCCATACCAAACACACACACAAACAAGCCCCTTTCACACTGCACGTCGGACCCGGCAAATTACCGGAATATTGCAGGGTTCTAGGGATGGCCAAATGGATCCTGAAATATCGATATATCGATACTGATGCAAGTATCTAAAGTTTTGATACTCAAATAAAAAATATAGATATTAAAGTGTTTTTTTTATTTACCAGTTATTTTGTTTATTAAACAAAATTTATTATGAACTCAATTGCACAAATTTAACAGGTTAGCAAATAATTGTGTGGAACGGATTTTCATGCTCATCTCTACACACACAAATATTACAAGGCAGAATCAATCAATTACAGAGAGCGTTCACTCACTTCTGACAGTGCATTTAAATAGAGCAGTGTTTCCCAAGAGTTTAGCCTATAATAAGAAAGTATTTGTTTTTGGAAAAGGCAGCCCAGAACAATGCAGAAAAAAAAGCTATATGTTTGAGTTATTTCACAATAAACTTATTGAAATTTTACCCTAGTTTGTGAAGTACATTTATTTAAATTTCAGTGTTAAAAGTTAATATTGCTCATGTTCTATTCTGTATTGTTAATAAAGATCATACACTCTCCTAATAATACGGTTGCATTTTATGCATGGAACAGCCTATTACTGGCAGTCCCTAATGACTGCCAATGAACATAGTTTAACTATAGTATTTGTAGATTTCCTTGGTTACCACTACAGTAAACATATTTTAACCATGTATAAACAAAAATATAACCTACTAAGTTGAAGTGTATTGAATGTTAAAATGCATTTCAAATATGAAGTAGGTATAATTACCCATTGTACTTATAATAATTAAATAAATGTCATAATCTAAATTTCATAAAGTTCAGTTTAGAAGTATTGTATCGATATCGACGATACTGGCCATTAAAAGTATTGGTATCGCATCGAAAACAAAATATGTGGTATCGCTCATCATTACTGGGTTCACTCAGTAGCCCAATCTAATGCCTTGTCGTAGTGATGACGCACGTTATCGCGCGACTCTTTTACCAGATGTTTTGAAGGAAGATCAACGTTCATGAGGAAAAAATATGTGCAAACTGTAATGAAGCAGAGTTAATTTATCACTTTCTGCGCTGATGCTGAGATCGTTCGCGAGCTTAAATGAAAGTATAACGTGCCTAACGTTTTCAACTTGTATACTATGTCACGTACTGAGGTCATGTGTCGTTACGGGACCTTTACGGGTTTTGTGTGAAAGCACGCACACATTCCGGATAATCACTTGCAGTGTGAAAGTGCATAATCTACCGACCCGGGAACAATTGCCGGGACACATTACCTGTGTATTTGCTGGAATCGCAGTGTGAAAGGGGCTACAGAGAAAGAGAGAGAGAGAGAGATCTGATGAATTGGTCTGGCTGGGTTTGGTAATGTCATTGTGGCCATGTCACACCAGGGAGAAGCAGCACTGACAACATATTCACACACACACAAAAGAAAACAGCTTACTTCAAACAATTCATGGCCTGATCTGATAGAGTCTCTGTCTCTCATTAATAATACAGCTTCAGCACAGTTTCACCTTGCCAGGAGGAAAGTGTTTCATCATGGTGGGGGGTGCTAAAGGAGGACACAGGGGAGCAGAACTGTGTTTGCATTTGAGAATGTGAGAGGACACAGACAAGTTCTCCAAAGCACTGGTCGACAGCTTGAATGTGACTTCATTATATCAAGTTTAGGTTATTTATGTATAACTTAATTGTATATTAATGATTTCATTTGGCACTATAAAATATTTTACATGGATCTTTTAGACATCACTCACATTCTCTGATAAGCAGGCAATAATGGACCATTGTTCACCAAAAAAACAAATATTCTGTCAACAATCTCTCATGTCATCCTTCTACCAAAGTTTCCGTTTTTTTTTTCTTCTATGGAACACAAATTAAAATATTTTTTAAAAATGTTCTGCTATATATATATAACACGGTGGGTAGAGATTCGTGTGTTTGTGGGATGCGGGAGAATAGTTAGGGTGTGCTCACACTGGGCAATCTTAACCGTGCCGGAGCACGTTTGACCCCCAAAGCCTATTTCGTTTGATTAGTGTGATCTTTCCATTTAGCAGTCCCTGGCTCAGTTGTAAGAGGTGGGAAATAGTGCGGTTCACTTATATATATATGTCAGTAAGTGTGTGCACTTACCTGCCGGAATGCAGATCTTCTGATACGTGCAGCATGATTGCGTGAATATTTCTGAGCATCAAAAGCGTATATGTGATAAACCGTCTTGGATAAAAATGTTCATAACGTTGCTGCAGTCCTCAATAAGTTACCATTTAAATTATCATTCAGAATTAGCTATTATAATTTTGATGCATCATGAGCATGTATGTAATGCCTAATCATGCTGTCTAGGTAGGCCACACTCTAGGGTCTGGAAAAGCTCTAGAGTTCTGTGTTACTGTGTTTCTCATTCCACTGGAATTCCCTTTCTCCCTAATCACTTCACACAGCTGCCACTTTTAAACACATGCTCATTTATTACAGGTCACCAACACAAAAGGAGACATTTAAAAGGACAAAGAAGCAAAGCCGGTATGGCGCATGAAGATCATCACAATGTTATGAGTGAGATAGGAAAGTCTTAATAACTGATACTGTCAAAAAAATATGCATTACTGGAAAACAAGACGAGTTATGGAGCTCTTAGACCTTGAACCCAGCATATGCGCAATAATAACAATAGCGTTTCTCTTAGCAAGGAAATCATTGGAGCTATGATACTTTCATTGAAACTATAGATAGTATGGTGCATTTCTATAATGCTGGGATACATAGGAAAAAGAGAAACATCCACAGGCATTTATACTTTGAGGGGAATGGTCTGGGTTGTGGTAAACCTCCATGTGCTGATGGTTTGATTCATTTACTGCCTCTGCCTGGAATAAAGTTTCCGTGCACAGAGATCAGTGAGCTAAAATACTCTACCTCCTTAAAACTAGTTCTTTGTCTTTTGCAGAGTAGCTGAAGCAGCAAAAGTACACATCTTACTTGCTGGCAAAGAAAGGGAGGTTGGCGAGATCCAATAGCACCACATTACTTGTTTGTAAGAGCAAGTTCAGATATGATGGATAATACCTGAAAAGTGTAGTGAACAAGCTTGGGCTTGTACCATACAACAACAAAAGACCCTTATCATCTCAGTCATCTCAGACACTAGAAATGTAAGAACAAGTTCAAAATCTCAAACAAGACCTTTATTGTGTCATTCCATCAAATAGAATTACAACAGGGATGAGATGCATCTTTTGGAATAGCCCCAAAACGAACAAAAGTACAAAGAAAGAATAAAAAAGGAAAGAAGAATATAACAGAAAAGCCCAACAAATGTAGATACATCTCCCATAGCTGTTCAGTCAGAGGCAAACCAGTCACATAGTTTTAGCATGGTACATATAGGACCAAACTTCTTATCTGCCATGACACTGACATGAGTAATGACAAATGTCCATTACAGTTTCTAAAACATATGCACAGTTTCTCCCTGGCCACAATACAGTCACACTCTCACTGAGAGCAAGATACATTTCAGAAAAAAGTATTTTCTGTCTTGAGTACACTGAAAAATTCTCCATTGGAGACCAGTAGTAGTGTGTCCTCCATCACCTGTAATATTGCCTTCCAGAATATCAATATTGACATTAAGTTCATTACTAGATGAATTAAATACAACAACATGTTCAATACATGGTTCCCGGCTCTGGGTGAGTCTATTTGAACATGGGTGGCTCAGTAGTAAATATCCAAATTGGTTTCACTTATATTTACAGCAGTTAAAGATTCCAGGTCACATCACACCACTGGCACGTCCACCGATTCTTTTGTGACACTGAGGAAGGCACTCATTTCCCGTTTGCTCAAGAAGCTGTATGGCTGCCCCGTGTGCTCTTTCTCTGCCTGTATCAGATTTTATAATTTCTATATACGAGTACAAAACTGAGGGAAACTGGTAAGTTTAAACAACGTGAAGAAGAACATGACTGAAAATAAATGGTAACCAACCAGAGTAGTCCATTAATAATTAAATATTACAAGATGATACGCCAATTTACAAACCACGTTATTGTCTCTTTCACATACAAGAGTTAATGTACCCCAGTTTCATTGGGGGGAGTCCTAGATTGGTAATACATGTCCATCAGCCAAAAAAATGGAAGAGAATATAGCTTACAGCATCAACAGCAACAATACAGAATGGATAATGGTCAAAAAGACAGTTGGTCTAAACTTACGACACCAGAAATAAACCATAATAAACTCAATTGCCTTTTACCAAAAAAAAAAAAAAAAAGGTACAAGAGCAAGTGTTTTCCCCATTGTTTTCCCCCTCCTTTTAGTCAAGTTGGACACCAATTCCCACAATCTCACATTAAATGTCCTAACTTTAGGAGAAACAGGTGAGAAGTAAAGAGTCCGTTTGCACAAAAATTCTTAAACATTCTTTCATCATTTACTCACCCTCATGCCCTTCCAAACCTTCTTAAATCACATATTAACATATTTTAAATGAAACCTGAGAGATTTTTGTCCCTCCATTGAAAGTTATTTCCATCAAAACTTAGAGATCGTAAAAAGAAATCCAAATGAATTGAGTGGTTTAAGCCAATTCTTCTGAAAAGACTTAAATACTTCATGACATGGTTTCATTTAGACTTTTATTCACATATAAACAGAGGCCAATGCACATAAATACAGAACATCAAATGTGACAAATAGAAGCTCAACGAACCTCATTAGTCAAGCAAGCACATTTTATGATGTCTAAATGAACATTTTTAAATACCAGAGTGTAACACTGGTGTACACTGGAAAAGTGAAATTACGGTGTTTGTATTTTTATATTGGACCTAATCGATGGTTTCCAGTTCTGGTTTGGCTAAAAGCAAATAACTATCCCCAAAGATACAAAATAAACTAGTTAGCCTAGATAGTACATCAATGTGTCAATGTGCAGAATACATATTAGCTTTACTGACTGCAGAAATGTTTGTGGGTTTTAATATTTTCTTCTGTGTTTCTGTGCATATTTTAAAGAGACATTACAATAAATGTCTTCTGAAGATATCTTTATTTAAAGTAAGTAAACTAAATTAAACAAAATGTATATGGTGTTTATAATAATAATTTGACTTGTTAGGAATGTAAATTGTTGTCTTTAGGAAAGTAAGAAAAAGTAATACATTTGGCTGTAACTATTTTTTTATTTTTATTTTTATTTTTGGGACTTTCAGTGGAAGGAAAACAAAACACTCAGGGTTCATTAAAAATATCCTAATTTGGGTTTGAACATAAGTATGTTTGGAGCGACATGACAGAATAAATGGTGACAGGATGTTCATTTTTTGGTTAAATTATCTGGTGTATATCTGGTTACATTCTGATTTATTGGAATAGAAAAGATGGAATAGATTTTGGAATAGTTCAGAGGCACTTTGGTTGATCAGTTTTCTTTAACATCCAATAAGTCTCCATCCTTAATTCCTGAAGTACTGTGCTGGTAGGAGAATCTGGCTCTCTAGAACTGCGTTGTTACACTACCGTATTCCTATGCCGGTACGGTGGAGGCGGCAGAACTGTTCCCGGTCTCTTGTTAAACTCAGAAATATACTCAGGGCTGTCAGCCACGGCGATGCGACTTCGGATGCTGTGGCTGTAGAGAGGTTTGCTTTTGCACACTTGCGTTGGGTCTTGAGGGTTTGGCTGAGTCACTTTGGGTGGTAGACTATGCTGCCAGTAGTCAGGATAATCAAAGTTCTTCTGTGACTTCCTGTCGACCATTACAGTCCCAGTATGACCTGCTTGAAGCATGTTACCTGGATAGACAAGGTGGCCGGGAAGGCCGGATATACTTTTACTAGTGACTGCAGATTTTACTGCTTGAGCCAAATGGGTTGAAGAGCCAGACTGACTTGCAAGACAAGGTTGGATCTGTTGGCTGACAAGGGAGATTTGGGTTAACAAGGAGGGATTGCCAGACATGCTAGAGGAATTGGATTCGGCACCATGTGGCGACTGGGAATGCTGGCCATTTTGGCTCATCGATCTAGTTTGGGGGGGTTGAACAGGTGGAACAGCGAAATGAACATGTGTTCCCTGGCCATGGTGGTGGGCTTTCCAAGTTTGTGTTGAGAGGATAACGTGGCTACTTGCGGTGTTGGCTGCTGTTGTCATCCGTAGTGGGTTTGTACCACTAATGTTATTGTATGTGTTTAGGTATAGGGGTTCGTTGATATACTCATCTTCTCCCTTGGGTTTCCTATCAGGGGTGCTGTGGTAACCCGGGTTGTCCAGTGCATTAATATTTTCATTTTTCCGTTGGTTTACAAAAGGATTCTCCTCAACAGGACTAAGATGGTCTATAGACACAAAAGAAAAATGAAAATAGAATGACAAAAGCTCTATACTGTATACAGAATAATTGTCACTAATAATTGTAGTAGGGGAGACTTGTATCTTTATTTTTTATTTTTTTTTCATGTCATTACATTTACCTTCATAACTCACAGACTACTTAAAATGCACTAGTCATCTTGTGATCCAAGAAAAAAATATGTGACCCTGGACCACAAAACTTAAGTTGCTGGGGTAAAAAAAAAAAAAAAAAAAATCATTGTATGGGTCAATATTATCCATTTTTCTATTATGCCAAAAATTATTAGGATATTAAGTAAAGATCATGTTCCATGAAGATATTTTGTAAATGTCCTACCATAAATATATCAAAACATAATTTCTGATTCTGTTTTTTTTTTATGTTTTTTTTTTTTTTTTTTTTTTTTTTGCACCCTCAGATCCCAGATTTTCACATAGTTGTATATCGGCCAAATATTGTCCTATCCTACCAAACCACGATACATCAATGGAAAGCTTATTTCAGAATTTCGAAAAATTGATACTTATAGGGTCACATATAGGTGCACTAACTAATAACACAATTTATATATTTTCACTAATAAGGACAAGACTATAATATTAAATTAAATGCAAGAAGTCAGAGTGTTACAATTGTAACACTGAAAAATAAGACATATTAGCCCACTACATCTACTGCTGTAGTATCTATCTATAATTTCTAAGTCAAAGTGTAGGCTTTTCCATCTAATGTTTATATTTTATGTCAGTGTTATTTAAATTAATCACATTTTTAAATAGTTTGTTAAAAATAAAAATTTTAGGGAAAACAAATCACAAGTAACATTATAAGTAACTAGTAAAGTAATTCATTACTTTTTAATTTACAAGAAAATATGAGAGTTACTTTTTCAAATAAGTAATGTCAGTTACTTTATTTTCCCATTTATTGACTGACTGCTCCACTGTGCTCATGTCTTTGCTGCTGAACTTATATGGTCCAATTTAACCAACACTAACAATCAAAAATGACTTTAGAAATGTTTGAAATGTTAAGCTTATCTTAACTTATTCAACATGAATCATCTTTAATTGAGCACTCATGGATCAGTGCATTTACAAACATTATAATTCTTAGTTATATTAGACACATACAGAACTATCCAAGAAATGCATTTTTGGAGAGAAGAAAGAAACATTGTGGCCTACATTTGTACGCATCTCCTGACCTACATTTAACATCACATTTACATCCCTTTTTTCAGGAAATGAATGAACATTACTGTTCGCATATTAAATGAGCATACACATCTCTAGTTGAGAACTTCAGTCTTAGTTTATTCTGAATAGTCTGATTACATGTGCACAGGAATATTCATGTGAACATCTTCAGAATAAAGGCCAAAAAGAACTTGAAACTTGATTGAAAATTATGTAAATATGGTCACCAAAAGTAGCAACACTACTCAGCTACAATTTTCATTAAGGTAATAGCTGTTTTTAATACATTGTAGCATTACCAGTAAGATGTTTGTTTACTCAAATAGCAGTGCAGCATCATAGCAAGCTACATTCTAGTTTTTGTCACATTATATTGATTAATAAGTGTTTCAAATCTGCAGTCTAAGGCAATAATAAATCTGTTAATAGAGTAACAATAATAAGTTTGTTAATAAGTGTACTTCTTCAAACAGAGCATTTCAATTAAACTACATATTAAGCTAATAATACATGTATAATTTTATTTAGCAAGGATTTATTAAATTGATCAAAATACTTATAGATTGTTGCAAAGATTTCTCTTGTTAAGTAAATACTGTTCTTTTCTACTTTCTATTCATCAAAGATCCTGAAGATATCATGGTTTTCATAAACATTAAGCAGCACAGTTTGATGTTTTCAAAATTGATAGATATAATCTTGAGATTTCTGAACAATCATGTGAAAATGAAAACTGGAGTAAAGGCTGCTAAAAATCCAGCTTTACCACCACAGGAATAAATTACATTTAAAACCTTTTTTTTATTTTTATTTTTATTTTTTTTATTACTGTATTTTTAAATCAAATGAATGCAATTGGTAACGATAAAAAGAAAAAAGAAAAAAAAAAGTTTTAAAACATTAACCACATTTTACTGACCTCAAACTTTTGAATAGTTATACACTGTAATTAAATGGCTTCAGCTATAGTTTTGCTACCACTGTTTGTGCTAGTGACATAAAGCCTCCTGTCAGTAGTTTAACTACTGATACTAGCATAAAAACCATAAAAAAACTGTGAGTAGCCCACTTGTAGTTAACCACCCACAATTCATTGGCACTCTTTAGTTTAAGGCCTTTGAGGTGAAGGATGAGACCATTAACTGCTGACAAAATTTGTAATGGAGGAACTCAGAATCTATTGATTTTGCAACCTACTCAACCCACCACACTGGGTTAATGTTTTACTCCAGACACCCTTTTGTTTTAAACTGTCTGAGTTTGAAATTAAATGACTGCAATATTATCGACCAAAGAATGTGAAATAAGTCTTTCAGAGGTGATTTACAACAAAATAATTCATGTATACCCAGAAGCAACATTCACATGCCCCCTCATAATTTTGAGTCAAGTTGAATGCAATTCCTCAAAAAGACATTTAAAAGACTTTTTTTTTTTTTTTTTTTTTACCTGAGGATGACTTGTTCATAGGGCTCATGTACCCATCTCCATCAGTGGTCTTTGGATTCCTATCTCCGAGAAAGACAGTTGGGTCAGCGCTATAGCGTTGGCCATCGCAGTCGTCTCCTGAGCTGGACACGGGCTGTTTCTTCAAACTCCCATTACACTGTTGTTCCTCAAGGGTGTCATGACCCATACCTTGTGTGCTACCAGGGAGGAATATGCCACTCACTGATCCAGAAGTTTCACGGGAACAAGCCCCCATCCCGTCTTCTGGGCTAAAAACTCTCTCATGACACCTCAGTTGTGTCTATATAGGGAAACAAAAAAGTTTGGATGAATCATCCACCTTAGGTGTCTAAATCCAAGTCTTATAATTATACTTTTCAATTACAAATAAAAAGGCGGTTGAAAATTGTAGGGAGTGTCACTGCTAGAAAACAAAATTGTGTACTAAAACCAGAATAGATAGGACAGGCTGTCTTAGTGCATGTGGAAATATGTGTTTCAGGGGAAAACAATTGCAAAATTAGTTAGTACTTCCAAAATAAGTGTATCAAGGTTTGGCTGGTTAGTATGAGAGTAATGGAAGCCAAAATTATTTTCCCTGAATGATTAAGTAACCATTTTAATTCAAGGAATAGTTCAATTAAGATTTGCAGAAATTTTAATCACCCTCAGAGTTTGTTTCGTCTTTGATATAGATTTAGAGAAATTTAGCATTACATCATTATCTCAATAATGGATCCTCTGCAGTCAATGGGTGCCATCAGAATAAGATTCCAAACTACTGACTAAAGCTTCACAATAATTCACACAACTCCAGTCTTGGACCAGCATGAACTTCAGTTACAGTGAATATCATGCTGGTCCAGGCTGGTTTGTGCTGGTCTAGCTGGTGAACCACCATAGTCCTGCTGTTCTCAAGTCAAATCGAGCTGGTGAAGCAGCATAGTCTTGCAGAGCTGAGTGTGAGTCGGCTAGTTGTCTGTATATAAGCAGTGTCTTTGGGGACAAGCTTGCATAGTTCTATATTTAATGTGTTATTGATGTAAAAAAAAAATGCAAACAAACACAAACATTTAGATATATTAAAACAAAGAAAAATGGCAATTAACAGCATAATCACAAGTAGTTTGTCAAATAACAGGGGTTCCCTATCGATATTTCACTTGTACTGCGTCTGCTAAGACGTTTTGGGGAAAACTCCTTTTTCTCCAAATACTGAAGCTTTTCAATTACGAAATCTAACTGCATGGCCATTGGTTCGTGCAGTGAAAAACAAAAATATTAAAAGGCTTTACCTTTAAACATTTTTATTTATTTATTCACTTAATTATATTTTACTTGCACTTCAATCAAGGTATACATTTTATCAGGTCATGAAAAAAAATAAAATAAATTGTAAACAAAGCAAAGAGCTATTCTTACCTTACTGGTATCCATTGGTGGTCTTGATGTGTGTGAAGAGGTAGTGATATTAAAGGTCTGAGGAACCAAGTACTCCTCAGCGTCCATCAGGTCATCCAGCTCCTCCTCGTCCAGAATATTCTGGAAGAACTTACTGTGGCTGGGGCTGGGCAGCTTCATGCGGTCATCCCCCTGAAAGCAGAAACGACACCATCACTCTCTGCAATCACCTTGAGTTTCACGGGTGGTGTAGGACAAAAGTATTGATTTTCAAGGTGAGTCACAATACAAAAATAGTTGTATTCTCACCTGTATGACGAGGTATCTCTGAGGGTCTCGTGCCATGCGGCTGAACTCTGCAGCAAGTTCTTTAAAACGAGGCCGACTGTCAGCATCAATCATCCAGCCTAGAGACGAAGACAGTAAGAAATGCCAGTAGTAACTTCAATTTATCAATTACACAGTTTTTAAAGACACTGCAATGTAGTTACTCAAATTAAATTTTATTTTGACTGACTGAGAGATAGATTCCTCATACGGAATCTCTCCAGGGTCTTCAGATTCCCAGCTACATGTTGGTGCTTTTTTTTTCTCTCTCTTCAGTTCACCTCACTCATTTTTATAGGGTTGAGGTCAGGGAACTGGGATGGCCATGGCAGAAGCTTCATGATGGAAGATCCAACCATTGGCCCATTATAAGATATTTTAAAAGAGACAGTCAGGTTTAGATTTTTTATCTGTTGGTATTTGATTAAATTCAGGATGCAATGTATCTGAACAAAGATGTCCAGGACCTCCAGCAGAAAAATAGGCCAGTAAAAATCCAGCCATTTATTTCACCATGGGTATGGGGTACTTTTTAACCCTATTTGAAATTATCTGGTGGGTTTGTTGCCAAAAACCTTTTTATTTATTTTTATTTATTTTCTTCATCATACCATAGAAGCCAGCCAGCCATTTGAAAGGCAATATGCTTCAGAAATATTTTTCTTTGGGCCGGGACTTTAACGCGTTAATTGAGATTAATTAATTACACAAAAAATAACGCGTTAACTAAGATTAATTAATTACAGAAAAAAAAATTCCCGCATTTTTAATAACTTATTTTTGCACTGCGGAACGTTTCTCACTGGATGAGTTTCAGCGGACCGATTATACTGAAGCACTGAAGTAAGATGGCGGATCGAACACTTCCGGTGGCTTCACTACCTGTTGGCAGTTTAGAACGCGATGAGCGATCCAGTTATATATATAGATCAGTGACCTCAACGCAAAACATATAGCAGCTAGCGTGGACTTTACACTTTATGTTGAACTATGTATTATTTTGTTGGTGCAACAGTTTATGTTGAACTCTTTATTGTTTTGGCCAAGGTTATTGAGAGTTGGACTTAGTATGTTATGGCCTCTGAAGCAACAGAGAGATGTTTTCTAATAGTCAGTGTTTCCAATGTTCTGAATGTAATTGACAGTATTTTGTTTTACTTAAAAAAAAAAAAAAACAACAACAAAAAAAAAACTTTACAGAACGTTCCAGCACTAATAAGCTTCCTGAATTTCTGAAATGTACTGTTTTTTATATTGTTTCTAAATATGCTATTGCTACACTTCATGGCAAAAATTGCACTGGTCTGCTAGACTTGGTTGAACAAAAATAAACAATATTTTGTTGCTTAAGCTTATGTATTCAGTCATTATTCAATGGTATTGTCACGGTTTTACGCTGCCTGAAGGAATACGGAGTCGAGGATAAACGGAATAAGGTTTTTAATATATCCAACACAGGGGATATCCAACATGGAGCACAGAGGTAGACACACGTAAGTAGCAAGTGGTCACAAGTGAGCACAAGTGAGAAGACCCGACAAAACAGAACTGAAGGGACACGGCTTATGAACAACAGATAATTGGGGAAACACAGGTGGATGGAATCATTAAATTAACAGGGACATGGAACACATGAGGAAGATAATGGACACACCTGGGAACTAATCAAACACGGAAAGACAGAAACTGGGTCACGGGCAAAAACACATTAAATGAGTCCAGGTGTGTGACAGTACTCCCCCCTCCCGGTAGGTGCGTCCTCGCACCGTAGAAACAACAGGGGGAGGCGTAGGTGGGAACTTGGGAGGAGGTTCCGGTGGAGGACGGACTTCCAGGAGGGGGCCAGCAGACAGGGACCACAGAAGGAGGAGCCAGGGAGGAGACGACGGAGGAAGGAGCCAGGGAGGAGACAGGAGCAGGAGGAGCCAGATGGTCCACCAGAGACCAGCCAGGACGGAGATCCAAGGTGGGGTCGACGGCGGGAGGAGCCATGGTGAAGGAAGGGTCGACGACACCAGGGGGCCGACAGGCGGAGACTGCACCGGTGGGTGAGGAGCCCAAGATGGAGCAGCACAGCCGCAGAGCCAGGGTGACGTTGAGGATCCGGAGGGCCTAGGTGGAGCTGAAGGCTCAGGCGACCAAGGCAGAGGCGGGGTCCTGGCAGACCGCTGTGGAGCCGGAGTGACCGAGGATGGAGGTGGAACTGGAGGGAAGGAGGAGCCTGACAGAGCCGGAGGGATGGAGTGACGAGGTGGAACCAGAGGAGTGGAGTCCCGAGGCGGCGGATGGTCGACGACTGACCAAGGTGGAGCCGGAGGGACGAGGGAGCCCGGTGGAGCAGGTGGGATGACAGGCCACGGTGGAGACGAGGGAGCTAAGAGCCAAGGCGGAGCCGCTGGGTCGAAGGACCGAGGAGGAGTCCAGGGCTCGGAGGCTGGAGGCGGAGACAGGGCCTTAACACGCCAAGGCGGAGCTGGAGACTGGCAGTCCAGCGGCGAACCACCGCGCCCCGATGGCGCGGACTGAGGGTGAGCTGCGGGACTGACTGGCACCAGCAGGGATGACGAGGAACTGGCTGGTCTAGGAGGAGGAGAGAGGAGAAGGGTGGGAGGAAGGACAGGAGGATCAGGACTGGACGGAACCAGCGAAAGAGGAGTAGAGGGACCAGCAGGTTTGGGAGGAGGCGGGAGAGGGAGGCTGGGAGGGAATACAGGAGACACAGAAGATTCAGGGCTGGGCGGAACCAGCGGTGAAACAGAAAAATCATGGCTGGGCGGAACCAGCGGAGACACAGAAAATTCAGAGCTGGGCGGAACCAGCGGAGACACAGAAGATTCAGAGCTGGGCGGAACCAGCAGAGACACAGAAGATTCAGAGCTGGGCGGAACCAGCGGAGACACAGATTCAGAGCTGGGCGGAACCAGCGGAGAAACAGAAAACTCAGGGCTGGGCGGAACCAGCGGAGATACAGAAGATTCAGAGCTGGGCGGAGCCAGCGGAGATACAGGAAACTCAGGGCTGGGCGGAACCAGCGGAAAAACAGAAAACTCAGGGCTGGGCGTAACCAGCGGAGAAACAGAAAACTCAGGGCTGGGCGTAACCAGCGGAGAAACAGAAAACTCAGGGCTGGGCGTAACCAGCGGAGAAACAGAAAACTCAGGGCTGGGCGGAACCAGCGGAGAAACAGAAAACTCAGGGCTGGGCGTAACCAGCGGAGAAACAGAAAACTCAGGGCTGGGCGTAACCAGCGGGGAAACAGGAAAATTAGGGATTACCTCCATAGACCAGTCCATCAGATCCAGAGCTTGCTCCTTATGACCTTCAGAGACTGTATACAGCTCACCCTCAGTCGCAGGAGTGTGGGCAGGGCTTTCCTCCACGCCCTTGATCTCCACGAGGACTCCCACGATGCACGGTGTTGCCGGCTCACACACCTGGTCAGTCGCGCTCTCGAGATCCTGTTCCCTGTCAATGGATTGCTCGGGCTCTGCGGCTGCGGTGGGCTCTGGCTCCGTGTGGCGTGATGGTGGCTGGCTGGTCTCTGGGTCGGGAGTGGGGCTGGCGAGGTCCTCTATGGGGCAGATGGTGAGAGATGACCCATTTCTCGCCAGAGTCCACTCCACAAATGCGGCGAAATCCTCTCGAGGACCATCTTCGGACGACAACGCTCTGCATTTGGAGTTCAGGCTGGTGTTGTAGAAGGTGCAGAGCGCGCCGTCCGGGTAGCTGGTGGCATTAGCTAATAGGAAAAACTGTCTGGTATGGTCCTCGAGAGAACGTCCTTCCTGCTTCAGCAGGAGGATGAGGAATTCGGGACGATAGAGGGGATCCATAGAACACTACGAAACAAAAAGACTTTGAAAACACAAAAACAAAACGGAGGGAAAAACACGCAGTTTTCTATTTTCTCTTTTTGGTCGGGTCTTCTGTCACGGTTTTACGCTGCCTGAAGGAATACGGAGTCGAGGATAAACGGAATAAGGTTTTTAATATATCCAACACAGGGGATATCCAACATGGAGCACAGAGGTAGACACACGTAAGTAGCAAGTGGTCACAAGTGAGCACAAGTGAGAAGACCCGACAAAACAGAACTGAAGGGACACGGCTTATGAACAACAGATAATTGGGGAAACACAGGTGGATGGAATCATTAAATTAACAGGGACATGGAACACATGAGGAAGATAATGGACACACCTGGGAACTAATCAAACACGGAAAGACAGAAACTGGGTCACGGGCAAAAACACATTAAATGAGTCCAGGTGTGTGACAGGTATACTATAAATCCATGTGAAACAAAAATTACTTCGATCTGTTCTCATGTCAAATATTTATCTGCGATTAAAATGCGATTAATTTTGATTAATTAATTACAAAGTCTCTAATTAATTAGATTATTTTTTTTTTTATCGAGTCCCGGCCCTAATTTTTCTCATAATAATTTCTAGGTTTGCCAATAACTGTTGGCCTATATGCATAGGAGAAAAACATTAATGTTATAATTTGAGTTCCACTTTCAGATGTTTTACTTTCTGAATGAAAGATCAAAAGATAAATGATGCAGATTTACTTTCACGTCCCCCTTTTCTCATATTTTCACAGCCACCTTTATCAAGGGTGCTGATATTAGTGGAGGGCTCTGTAGATAGATAGACAGACTCATTTGCATCTTATTGAGCTGTTTTTCTTTCCACATTAACCCAAATTACTGAACTTCTTACAGTTCCATTATATCTCTGACAGGAAGTAACATGCCCTCACCTTGCAGCAGCCTGCTCCTTATTTCCTCCCAATTAATTTCCTTTCAGTTCTCACACTCAAACACATTATCCAAATGAGCAGCAATTACTCACGCAATCACACCACGTTTCATCTCCATCAATATTTCACATTTCATTGTCCGTGGGGCTACAGATGTCACAGCGAGTAGAATCACAAACAACAGCTTACAGTCAAAATGTAATTAGAATTAATGGGTTCAGTCTGTGTCTCATTTCATCTCTTTGTGTTTATTTGATTGAACTGGCTGAGAAACCCCACCGCTCACCCAGCTGCTTATTTCCACAGTCCACAAGACTGTCTGGCTAAACATGGAGAGCGGATGGGCTAAAATCCATGTGACGGCATGTATCTTGCTAAATAAAATATCAAGTTTTTAGTATAAAAATGATAATTTATTGTAACTTACAGTGAATTACAAAAACCACACCACCATGATGTTCCATCACTGAACTGTATCTGTGCCAGTACCTTTCTGTAGAATTTGAGCTACTGATCACATTCAGGATTCTACATGACACTCACATTTCACCATCACCATATAAACATCTATGGTGCAGATGGGTGGCTGGGGCAAACGTTCGCCCTTCTCCAAGGTGTCTGGAATCTCACGTGTGGGAATCCCATCATAGGGCTTTCCTCCAAAAGTCATCAGCTCCCAGATAGCCACCCCTGAATGACAATAGTCAACACACCATATTCGGTATACAGACAGATTTGAGTAAAATAAATAAATGAAAATACAAATAAAAGGATATATATATATATATATATATATATATATATATATATATATATATATATATATATATATATATATATATATCTATATATATCTCTATATATATATATATATATATATATATATATATATATATATATATATATATATATATATATATATATATAGAGATATATATATATATATATATATATATATATATATATATATATATATATATATATATATATATATATCCTTTTATATATATATATATATATATATCTATCTATATATATATATATATATATATATATATATATATATATATATATATATATATCTATATATATATATATATATATATATACATATATATATATATATATATATATATATATATATATATATCTATATATATCTCTATATATATAATCTCACTGTGATCTTGAAATTAATTTAGATTAAAATAGCTCATGCGAATGTTCCAATATATTCCAAGCTAGGTGGTGCATTAGAAAGGGGCTCATCTCCTGTTTCCAAAATGCATCACAAAGTGCTTGAAAAAGTGGGCCCTGTTTGAAATTGTTTAATTTATATGTTCGTTTATTTTTATTTATTTGTGCCATTTACACAATGTTTAAGTTTTTATCAAGTTTGTAGGTGTCAAGGTACAGAAACCAAATAATAAAATGTAAAATAGCACTGGCTAGTCTTCAATGTAAAAATGAAACATACAAACAAACCTACATTTATTCAGACACCTTCAACATTTCTCACATTATTACAGTTTTGTTATATGTATCAAAAAATATATCTGGTGTCTGAATAATATTTGGTTTGACTGTTAAAACTACAAAGTAATTCAGTCAACAGCAGTGAGTGATTTTCTTGGATTAACATTACAGCAGCTAGTAGCTAAATTAGGCACGGTCACTTTAAGAGACGTTGAACGCATCCCATTTTTTTCCCTCAAATGTTTACTTTCACTTAAGAAATAACTGACAGTTTTTTCGACCATAATTTCCAAGGTGGATATTTTGACATATTTTGTATGTATTTTTTAGCACCTTTCTCTGCATGAGCCCTGAACACCAAAACAACGCGAGTACTGAATCTTTTTGTTATATATACATTATAATAATATATAACAAATGATTAAAAGATATTGCTTTGTCAAATATTAAACAATGTAGAGAATATATTACAAACAAAATCTGTCATTTTAAAATGTAACTGCATCAGAATACACAATTTAAAAACACCATTAAATCAATATATTATATCATATACAGACACCAATACCAGTAGAATTTTAAAGTTTGTGGTCATTATATTTTTTTTTAATAATGTTATGCATCAAGGCTGCGTTTATTGATCAAAAAATATTTTACAATTTAAAATAACTGTTATATGTTGAAAAGTAATTTATTCCTGTATTTCAAAGCTGAATTTTGAGCATCACCAGTCTTCAGTGTCATATGATTCTCCAGAAATCACTCTGATGTGCTGAATTCCTGCTCAAGAAACATTTCTACTTAATATCAATGCTGGAAACAGTTGTGTTGTTTACTATTTTAGATCACTGTCATTTTTGATCAAATAATGCATTTCTGCTGATTAAAAGTATTAATTTAAAAAAAAAAAAAAAAAAAAAAAAAAAAAACTTACTGAGCCCCAAATGTATTCTGTATTTAAAAATAAATATTCCCGGTTCAATTTAGAGCCTAAATATGTATAAGTTGACTCTCCTATGCTAAGAGTAGCTTTGACTTACAAATAAGTTATTATCATTGAATAGTAAAGGATTGCTTTAAAAGTATACTATACTACTAACTGATTTAAGTAAAACTAGGACACTGTAAAAGTGTTTTACTTACCATAACTCCATACATCACTCTGATGTGTGAACTTCCTGTAATGAATGCACTCCAGGGCCATCCACTTGATGGGCATCTGCATGAGAGAGAATTCTCATCAGGATGTAATAATAAATGGAGTAATGCAATCACATATAATTAAAACATACATTTGTGAAATTGAAATCAGAACAGTCCAATTTGCAAAATGATAATAAATTCGAAATACAATCAAGAAACTACCATTCTTTCTAGCAATTTATTTATTTATTTATTTATTACGTCTAACCCACATTAATTACAAAATCGCTTAAAATTAATTCAGTGTATCCATAACACATATTAAGTTTTATGAGTTTTTTTTTCACAACTAGTGTGTCTCAGCTTGTCAATACTGACCTTGCCTCCATCGGAATTATACTCCTTTTCATCAACATCCAGCAGTCGAGCAAGTCCAAAATCAGTGATCTTGATGTGGTTTGGAGATTTTACCAGGACATTACGGGCCGCGAGGTCCCTGTGCACCAGCCGCCTCTCCTCCAGGTACATCATACCCTGCCAAATAGGAGATCTGAGAGCTTCAATCCAAAAACACTATGATTATCATAAATACACATATGAATCACTGCATTCAGAACATGGGAAGTCTGTTAAAAATAAAAATAAAATTGAAAACTGAAGTTAATTTCATAAAATTATAAATTTAGTGTACTACATTACACAAGTTGGAAACTGAGCTGGGCAGATTGTGAAAAAAAAAAAAAGAAGAAGGAAGAAAAGGGCAAAAAGACACCCTAAGGGACAACAAAAACAATTCAAGGGAGTACTTGAAGTCAAAGAAAAACAAATGACTGGTTTGAATATTTCCAATGTTTTTATTAATATTTCAGCATTCAACAGAAGACAACAGTGACCATTAGGCTGTGTCCAAAACAGTAATTGTCTGAAAAACTAGAAACATATGCATAGCAATATGCATTTTTTTTTTCTAAGTGCTGCTCCATTTAAATTGTAGGACTTGGCTTTAGATGTCCCTATCACCATTTCTTACTGTTTATTCTCTAATTTGGCATGAATAATATGCACATTCTCAAGTCACTTAATGGTAATAAAACATACCCATTCCACATCATAACTGTGTCAACAGCAGTGCAAGCCCAGCATCTCATAGGATAAATTACGCAGCACTGTTCTAAATGAGTAGAGTCTTTCCACAGTCTTTCATATCATCCATTTATTTTTTCATTAACCGTTAAACAGAAATGCATTCCCTCAGGCTTGTTCTGCTCATCTCCTACGCCGTGACCATTGCTGTTGTTCTGAAGGATCAAGCGTTTAAGGTCTTACACGATCCATGGATTTCTAATTCTTTTAAACAGACACAGGACAGTATGAATACTACTTGGCTCAGGTATGCTAAGATTTGTAGCAATCAGTATTTCCCTTGATTGACTGTCCAATCCCAGAAGTAATGTGTTTTAAATATACTTTCATTTTACTGCATTGTAATTGAATTGGCATAGCGCCATGTTGGCTCTCCTAAAGTAGCCAAATAAATACATACAATAAAAAAGGTGTTTACTTGTACTGTTTTGGCCGATTGGTCTGCCTGAAACACTTATTATGTATTACTGACATTTATTATTTTTCAGTAATGTTGCCTATTCATTAATTAATTTGTAAACTTAATGGAATATGTCTGAGAAATAGTTGTGTACATATTCAATAATAATTATGAATACAAATAATGAATACATTTAAATATAAAGTCAGATTGATTATACATATACTTACATATAATATTTGAATGTGTAATGCTTTTGAATAACAGTCCAAAACGTTTCTAATAATAAAGTTCTCCACACCAGTCAATTAGCATCTTGTGAAGCAAAAAGCAACGTGTTTGTCAGAAACAAATCCATCTAAAAGAGTTTAATTTTTAAATGTAGCTTTTAGACAAAATATAAAGGCCAAAATAATAATGCTTCTAATAATTCTTCCTCCGGTGAAAGTCCTTATGTTGTTGTCCTCTCGCATAAAAATCCACCAACACAATTGTTTAGAACTATTTTGGACTGTTGTTGCTTGTGAATGGTGATTCATCCCTGCATATTTCACTCCTGATTCAGACAAGATGACTTTTTCAAGAGAACGCAGTATTGTGGATAGAGGACTGATATTTTAGCTGGAAGCAGTTAATTGAAGTAAAAAAATGTTTCAATGATGGTTTTTCTTCTTACAAACAAACATTTTTTTTTTTTCTCTTCACAGGTTGGACTGGGGGACTGGGGTCATGTGGATTACTGTTGGATTATTGTAATTTTTTTAACAGCTGTCAAAACAGAGATCATTTGCATAGCGTCCCCTTAGAATTATAAGGTTTTATTAGTAGAATTCTCAAGGTCTGAAAGGTAGAATTTGCCATGACATTCTGATGAAAGATTACACCTTTTCTTCAGACCTTTTCTTTTGATGATGATCATGCATAGTAAAAGCAGACATACTGTATATTAATACAGTAAACAGAGTCATGCTGAATCTACAGGGAGTGATTTAACAATGTAGATGTCAATTTTAAATAAATACACTCAGATGACAGCATAGATACAATAGGCAATTTGCAGTTGTATTATTTTTATTATTATTACTATTTGATATTATATTAATAACTGGTGTGGTTGCTGCCAAGCTTAAGGTCAAAGTTAGCGAGATCCAGCTAGTCTAACTACAACATTAGCCAACAAAGCTTCATCCACTGAGATAAATAGGAATGCTAATGGATAGCTTTATCCAGTTAATATAGGCTTCCTTGAATGTTGCAGTGCATTTCTAGAAGCATCCAATGCTTTTAACAGCCTTGAGCTTTCTGTATATTCAGACCTTTAACTTCACTTGAAGAAAAAGACACACACACACACACACACAAACACACACACACAGAAAGACTGCAGAGATAAAACAGGCAGCAAAGAGCAGTCCTTTGTGTCCACTGTTTGAGAGCACCCAGATGAAAGTAGGAGTAACCTAATCAAAACACTGCCTGCATTTAGCATAACAAGCCCTCTGCATGCCGATCCAGGGAGCGAGACTTAATGCTGGCGTGAGGTGCATTCGGGGGCATTCATAGAGCATCTCCTCATCTCACTCTTTTATGCACCAGCCTTTATGTGTGCATTAATAAAGGTTAAAGTTTCAGTGGAATGGAAGGGTCCCTCAGTGCCCTATTACAACACATGCTCGCCTCTGGATAGGCAAATAACAAAAAAAATACTCTTCACTTGATTATTTGGAACTAATTAGAGAGAGAGAGAGAGAGAGAGAGAGAGAGGGAGAGAGAGAGAGAGAAAACAAAGCACTATGGCAAAGGCATGCTTAATTCTGCAGACAATAATTCTGACAAGGGGGGTAAGAGGAAGTGGGCTGGAATGAGAGAGAAGCCCTCAACATCAACATGGGAATAGAAAGTTACAGAGGTGACTTGTACTAAACATAATGCAAGAACATACAGAAACCTATGATATATACTCAAATATGTCCAAATGTTACAATCAAAGGCATGCATGCTATCATGATAATCAGTGTTGGGAAGGTTACTTTGGACATGTAATAGGTTACAGATTACAAAGCACCCTATTTAAAATGTAATATGATTACATTAGCTTAAATTATTACATTTGATTACTTTTTGATCACTTTTCTTATATTCCTAATGAATGTTTTCAAATCTAATCATTTTGAAACATTTAAATCATGCAGGGTTAAACTTACAGTAGTGCTCAACACTGATTACTCTCAGACTTGCAGAATCAAATTAATATGTGTTTTATTCTGTGTCCTAAACTAATGCAACATTGGTTTATCATATTTTAGAGCAGTCAGTGTAATTTGGGAAATAAATTAAATCAAATCTGTATGTGTGTGGAAATATTAAGATGTAACCCCCTTTGTAATTTTTAACATTTATTTTGTAATTAAATTACGTAATTCTGTTACATGTAACTAGTTGCTCCCCAACACTGATTATAATGCAGCTAAAGATAGCGATGTGTAATATGGTTATTGTGCACGCCTGTCACTGCATAAACTGGTTAAACAACAAGTTTTATTTTCTAAATAAATTACTATTCTTCAAGAACAGGAAAAAGATGTGTACAAAATGAATTGATCAAAGGGGAAAAAAACGATCATTTTTATTTTTTTAAATGAAAAATCTCAAATTAAAAAAAAAAAAAAGTCTTAATTTAAAAAGAGCTTTTCAGCTGTTATTGTGACATTTTGTTGCATTCATGTTCGCACATCTCACAAATGCAATGACTATGACATGGCTTGAAAGCAGCATCTCTATATTGGGAAAATAATGAAACTCCAAAATGGAAATGCATTGCTTATTGACATTGTCACACATTGCTACACTACTGACTGAATATAAAATATACAACAAAAAGAATAATGTTCCTGGTTACTTCCAATATATTATTTGTGTTTTGAGCAGAAACACAAACTAAAGTGATATGTTGCCATTTGGTGGACACAGTGGTCAACCTCACAGGAAACGCACAAGTCTAAAATCTCTGAAAACATCCATTGTGCTTGATTGAGCACTTGTTTTGTTCGAGTTATCCATTTGCATTCACTCACAAACAAACATGTTTATAAATCTCAAAGAAACTCTATGTGTATTCCCTAAACATATGAATAATACACTCAACATACTGAAAAAGATGCAATGGCAATATAATTCTGAAAATTTCCCTGTGGAGTCTCCTGAAGCATCTCGTTGTATTCTAGAGACATTGAAGTGAAGTGAAGTGAAGTGAAGTGAAGTGACATACAGCCAAGTATGGTGACCCATACTCAGAATTTGTGCTCTGCATTTAACCCATCCAAAGTACACACACGGCAGTTAACACACACACACCATGAACACACACCCGAAAGAGTGAGCAGCCATTTATGCTGCAGCACACGGGAAGCAGTTGGGGGTGCGATGCCTTGCTCAGGGGCACCTTAGTCGTGGTATTGCCAACAAACCCACAACCTCAGAATTAGGATCAAACTCTCTAACCATTAGGCCAAAGCTAGTCTTATCTCTACCCCCAACCTTCGGCAAGAGCCAGAGTTTAGCTCCAACCTTAATCAAACACATCTAAGCAAGCTCATCAAGGTCTTCAGGATCCTAAAAAATCATAGGTAAGTAAGGGTTTGAGCTAAACTTTGTAGGGCAGTGGAACCTCCAGGACCGGATTTAAAAAACCATGCTGTACAGGAACATACAGTTTCAGAGGCACAATCTAACAATACAAATAGTTTTTCAGAAAAAAAAAAAAAAGAAATGTAGCGCACATGATCTGAACACGATGAAACAAAGAAAAATGAAAAAAAAAAAAAAACCTGAAAAACACGTTTCTGTAGTTCCCCAGTGTAGACAAAATTTAATGAGTAAAATAAAAGTGACAAAGCATAAAAAGAGGGTCTAATCCATTTATACAAGGTTTTTGGTATCATGGCTGGCTAGATTTGACCAAAGAGTGCAGACTGCCAGGATTTGAGGAACAAAGGTGAGCTCCTCTATTCCCTGAGTGTCCCACTGCCCCCTCTCATGGCATCTGCTGAAATGTCACCACTCAGGTAATAAAATAATAAATCTTGTTTTTTATATTTAGGAGAGTAAATGTCACAAAGTAACCTTGATTTTTTTTTAAGAAGGAACAAAATAATAAAAACAAAAACAATAGAAAATGTGGCTAATACAACAATTCCAAAACTTCAGCTGAGCTTTATTATAGTTAAATAAAACTAAAACCATGCAAAAAATAAAAAATAAAAAATAAAAATAAATAAATAATACAAATCTATACAGATATATTAAAAAATAAAAAAGACAAAACAAAATTGCTGAAACCTTAAAACTAAGTATTGAAATAATATCTGATGCAAAGATGCTAAGATAACATTGTATTGCAGTGGACTCACTTTCAATATAACAAGGTTACTATAATAAATATACAAAATATGATTTATAGAAATTATTTTATTAATTTAAATAAATCTAATATATAATATAGACCAGTGGTTCCCAACCTTTTTCAACTCGCGGCCCACACAACCAAACACATATGTTTGCGCGGCCCACTTCAAAAAAATTAACTGACCCCGCTATTGTTGGGTTAATAACTTAGTACTCAGAAGCTAGATTTTAAACTATATTTATTGAATAAACTAGGGCTGTGCGATATGAAAAAAAAAAAAAAAAAAAAAAACGATCGCGATTTTTTTGATCAATTTTGCAATTGTGCTTTTACAGCCATAAATGCATTCAGGATTAATTTGAAACATATTTCCAAAAGAAAACCAATCAGAGCTTTATCAAAAAGTTGTAACATCTCTAGAACAGACATAAGTCAAAATTATCACTATAGTGAAGATGTAAAAAAATGTATAGACTTGTGGCAAAAAAATAAAAATAAATCCTGTATACAGGGACTTTTTTTTTCTTTTTTTGCCATGCATTGTTCATGGAGCTCATTAATTGTAGCGGTGCCTCAGGTGTTTGCAGTGTGTATACAGTATGTGTATGCGGTCAGCAGTGAGAGCGCATAAATATAACGCGAAAGCACATTAAAATAATGCACGAGTGCGAATCTCTCTGTTCGCAGCAGATTTCCTTTGCTCTGTCACAAAACCGGTCGTGCTTGCTCAGATACACGCTGCTTTGCGAGGAGAGAGTGTGCACACTTAAAACGTGTCTCCTCTCACTTAAACTGCATCCTGTTCACTAACAAATTCACTCTATGCTCATGTGTTAGACATGAATTATTTTCGCACGTTTTTATTTCTAGCCTTTTACCGCAGTGAGAACGCTCTGATCCGTCAACATTGGCTCAGAAAAAAGGCGCATCACAGACAGTGTGTGAACCTGGAGTTAGGCATATGCGCACGCTCAAATCGTGATTTTAGGACGTTTTCTTTTAATCGCACAGCCCTAGAATGGACTGGAAATGAACAGAAAATAATTGGCGGCCCACCTGCAATACCACCGCGGACCACAGGTTGAAAACCACTGATATAGACATTCTATGAAATATGCAGCTTTACCGTCATTAAACTAAAACATTTGACTGTGCAGCCCAGAGAGAACCAATGTTGCAATAAATAAGTACCAATTTATCTAATATCTAATGCTTTAAATTGGTTTGTATAATTGCATTCTTTGAGTTCATTACCAAAAGTTACACAAAAGGAGATGTGATAAATTATTACCGTTTGGTTTTGAGAAATGTTAGAAAGAATAATAATAGGTTGTAATGAAGGCCTCAGAAACCCTCTCTTGGAGTCCCAAGAGAAGAAGAAGCTAAGATTAAATGGCATGAAAAGATAAAAGTGCAGACTAAACCAGAATGCCATTAATTTCAATGTTTCGTTTCTGGTAATGGCTACAAGTTCAGTGACACACGTGCTGACTCGCCCTTGGCTGTTCGTTCTCATTACAAACTGCAATTATCTACAAATTAAGCCCAGTGTCACTAGTGGTGTCAACATCTTACAACCCCAAACCCTACAAATAAAATCCTACGGTGTAATAGACAAACACACATTTACACACTCATTAAAGTAGGAGAGGAGTCGTTCTAAGAGGCTCACGAAAAATCTCGTTTAGCAGTTACACTAATCATTTAGAAACCACATTACCTGTATGATACTTTGGATGAGCAGAATCCATTGGTATATTCACTCCTGTGATCCTTTAACCAACCTGATGTCAGAACTATTTGTAGATATTCATACATAAAGTATACAGATAATTTTTTTTGGTTGTGTTCCATCCATGTCACTATATATATACATATATATATATATATATATATATATATATATATATATATATATATATATATATATATATATATATATATATATATATATATATATATATATATGAGCTATGCTATTTGCATTAATTGTATATATTAATTTAATGTATTTCATTTATTTTATTTTTAACTTGAAGTATTCAATTAATTAAAACTACAACTGAATTAGAAAAAAAAAAAATTACTGAATATATATATGTGTGCTAAGATCAACAGATCCCAAAAAAAGTCATTTTCTTATAAGGGAATCAATATGGAAAGCCATAAGTCATTATTTTCTCTGCACTTGAAAAAAAAAAAAAAAAAACAACAACAACAAAACACAACAACTAAAGTGGGTATTCCAATCATGCATCTCAGCAGAAAACACAGAGTCTGCAAAAGAGGGAATCTTGGAAGAGGATCCCTTTGGCACAATGGGAAATTTCTGATGTGGGGTTCCTCAATGGTGAAACATTTTTCACAGTGGCAGGTTTCCAAAGAGTGATCATAACACTAGACAAAAAGGAACAAAATTACAGAAAATGCCCTATTGTGCCTAAGAAAAAAAAAATCTCTATAATACTGGTGGAAGGAAAATATAAATTATAACATTTGCATTGTTGCAACTCCTTCTTGCAAAAAAGAACCAGTGTAGGCGCAACAATTATAATGATCAAAGCATGCTGGGAGATATGCTTGTGTGTTGGAGGTCTGCCCATTGTCAGAACTGTTGTTCACAGGGGGTTAACGTCACTTCTGACTGGTCAACTGAACTATATCATGGTCAAGGAGAGTTAGTCAGTAACATTTGACAGATTGAGCCTGCCAATATGATTATTGCAATGTGGAAAGGATTCACACAGGTTAACATTTCAACTGAGAAATCCTAACCGTATGATCTGGCACATAACCTGCTTTAAATACATCATCTCATAATGAGTTTAATCTCATTCCCATGCTGAGGTCATTATTTCAGTGTGTGCAGGAACAGTTTGGCAGCTCATTGAGAATTTGGCTGGTAACAGTATTTTAACATTTTCACAGCGTGACCGAGAAAAACTCTACAGCAGATCTGTGTCACCAGCAGAATACCAGGGTAGGAATAGGCAAGGTTATCTAGTGGTTTACTCAACCTACAACCTGATTAATAGGTGCCATTAAGCCAAAGCCCAAAGCTCTGAGTTACAACAAACCAGCACCGTCTCTTGAACTCAGCCAATCCATTTACAACAGACAGATTAAATGGCGGTGGAACTGAGGTAACCTAAACGGGAATGCTGTGAAATAGAACAAGGACACACAGAATCCCTATGACTTTTTCCATTGACCTCTCCAGATAAATAAATCTGAATAGGTCATGGACTACTTAACCTGTAGGACCTTCTTTAGTTTGCCAAATAATAAAAAAAAAAAAAAAAAAAAAACTCTATGCCACGGGGCATTTATTTGACAAGGTGGAGATAGGTCTCCTGGAGTATCTGGTACCATAATGTTAACAGCAGGTCCTCCAGTTCCAGTACATCGCAGGGTGGTGGTAAGGGGTGTGTGTCGCAATATACTGGTATGGACTATAAATGTAATATTCAAAGCAACGATTATCGATATCGTGTTAATTTGGTGTGTGACGATATACCGCAATATTTCAAATGAACAGTTCTCTTAAGATAACACATGTAAACCACATGTAAATACTCCAGTGCCACTACCTGGCTGAGCTCCCAGGTGGCAATAGTGTGCCTTAACGCCTGTCGTATATTTAAGTAAATGGTGATTACTAAGGGTGATACCGCATTTTCTTTACTCGTCTTATTTTTGCATTTGCAATCACATTAATTACATTAATTAACATTTGTAAATAACATTAATAATAATGAAACATTTTTCCACAGCATTTATTAATCTTAGTTCATGTTAATTTCAGCATTTACTAATGCATTATTAAAATCTCAAGTTGTGTTTGTAAACATTAATGCACTCTGAACTAACATGAACAATGAATGACTATTTTTATTAACATGAACAAAGATTAATGCATTGTCTAAGAAATGTATTTTTCATTGTTCATTCTGTTAGTCAATACATTAATGTTAACAAATGACATCTAATTGTTAAGTGTTACTATTAATATTTATTAATCATACAGTTGAACTTGACAGTATTTTCCATCTTGTTATTTCATAGGAGCTTCAAAGAAGACGGAGAAAACCAGAGTTTTTTTGCCCTGTGTTTATCAGTATCCTTATGTTTGCTGGGTAAAAAAATAAAATAAAATAAAAATAAAAAAAAATAAAAAAACCTTAGCAAGTAAAAAGTAATTTATCTAATATCTCTTTTACCCCATCTTTTCTATAGATATCACAATATATTGATACCGTGAATTTTTATGGTAACAATAACTGTTATATGAAAAATCTAATATCGTGACAGCCCTAGTGGTGGTGATATAGCACAAACATGCTTTTCCAAGTCAAAAAAAAAAAAAAAAAAAAACACACATTCAAGGCATTAACAGATATTTGCCATCATCTTCCTAAAACCACTCATTGACAGTGTGGCAGTGTGTGGCATGATACAATATCCTGTTTAATGGTAATGGTCATCACCAGCTGGAAGCACAGTGGGCATGAATGTGTGCACTTGGTCCACAATGATGTTCAGATCCCTGAAAGCTGTCAGGGATCGTGCTATTGGGATAATAAGGACTGAATTGTAACACCACCAGCCTGTGTCTGCCCAACAGTGCACCAAGAAGGTGCCAAAGCCTCTGTTGGTAAACAAAAAATTCATGGTCGGCTGTAGACGTGATGCACCAGGAATCTTGATTTGTCAGACCAGGCCACTTTCTTTAAATCATCCAGGGTCCAATCTCAATGATCTTGGGTCCATTTCATGCATTTTTGGTGATGGTGTGCAGTTAGCATGGGGACACGGCTGGGTCGTTGGGCATGCAGGCCCATATGCAGAAGGTTGTGATTAATTGTGTGCTCTGAAGCATTGTCCTGCTAACCACTGCTGTAGGTGCAGGTGATTTTTTGCACTGTGGCCCTGCAGTCACTGTGAACAATGCGTGATAGTCTCAGTTGCCATCAGGCATCATTGAGCTGTGGACGACACACAGCTGGATGATGGTTTGTGGCACATGAACAACCCACAAGGCGACTCATTTCCGAGATAGAAGTTCTGAGGAGCCGTGCCATCAGAACTTGTCCATTTTGAAACACAGATAAATGGGCAGACACTCTACTTACAGAAAGACGGTCCTTGGGTGTTATATATACTGCTCTGTGAACTGCACCTGTGGCAATATTAGGTTGCCAGGTGTGCTCGCTCATTACTCTTGGCTGGGCAGTTGTAATATAATGGCTACTTGGTGTGTTAATAAATATGAATATAAATATATTAAATTAAATTTTAAGGATACTTTCATTCAGTGTTGCTTCAGTATTTGCAAAAAGAAAGAACAAAAAATAAATGCAGCTATAAAGTTTTCAATGGCTCAGTTAAAAAGACACAGATGGTTAGTTTTTCAATTCCAAGCTGAAATGAAGACTGATGGAAGCCTTTAAAATTCATGTTGCCTTCAATTACCCAGCCTGCCCTTTATTACAAGATTAAGAAGTACTCCAACAAAATAGTTTGTATATTATGTTCTTTTTTTAATTGATCAACATGATCTTAGTGAATAAAGTAAAATATATGCAGAAGTGTGTGTGTGTGTGTGTGTGTGTGTGTGTGTGTTTATACTGTCCCCCATAATGTGCAGTACAAATACAATTAAACCATTCAAAGGTGGATGTTACCTAGAAAACACTGTGGTGTTTGAGCGATCTGAAATGATAGCATGATTTTAGACGATGGAATATACTGCATGAATCATATAAGTAATGGACAATCCACAACTATGTGAGTATTAAACAACAGCTCTCACTTATGTTTATAGTGCAATTTGACCGTAAATGGTAAAACGTATTATTTTCATTAGTTGTGGCTTGTTAGATCTAGCATTCTGCCTATTTTAAATCATCAGATAAACAGTTTTAATGCACAGCCAATCAGAATATTGGAGCTTGACAGGCATTGGTCACTTTCCATGTATGATCTAGAAATCATCAGTATATAACTCCTACAGTACATACAGGGACACTTTCTAACTGATACCACAAACACATGAAATTCTGCTTACCTTTGCGATCTGCACACACCAGTTGAGCAGCAGCTGGGAGCCGATGTTCTCCTGGTGTTCATGTACGTAGTCCAGCAAGCAGCCATGGGGCATGAGCTGAGTTACCAGCTGAATAGTGGGACTCAAGCAGACCCCCAAAAGACGCACTAGATGAGGATGCTCCATGCTGGCCATGATCAGTGCTTCCTAATGTCCAGAAACAGAAAAGATCAGGTCACTGAACCACACAAAGTAAATGTATCTCATGGGAGATAAAACATTATTTTATGTAAACATGCTAGACAGAAATCTCTGACAGTTCATTGGCATATTCTGCAGCATCTTGTGTATATGTGTGCACACTTTTAAGATGTTGTTTTAATTAATATTTTTTTTTACTTTTGAAACAAATGTCAAGACACTTTACTGAAAAAAAACTAATCGAATTCCTTGTTGATGGATGGGTTAGAAATTATTTTGCATTTCAGTGAGTGAAATAACTATTTGATCCTTAAGCAACACATGATTTAGTACTTGGTGCAGAAACCCTTGATGGCAAGCACAGAAATGAGATGGTTTTTTGGTCCCACTTTATATTAGGTGGCCTTAACCACTATGTACTTACATAAACAAATAAGTACAATGTACTTATTGTGTTCATGTTGTATTGTAAAACACTTTTGCTGCTATTGAGGTGGGATAGGGGTAAGGTTAGGGAGAGGGTTGGAGGTATGGGTAAGTTTAAGGGTGGGTTAAGGTGTAAAGTATGGGTCAACAGTGTAATTATAAATGTAATTACAGAAATTAAATACAGATGTAATTACATGTAGTTTTTTTAAATATAAGTACAATGTAAAAACATGTATGTACACAACAAGTAAATTGTACTAAAATATGAATTAAAATGTAAGTACTTAGTAGTTAAGGCCACTTAATATGGGTCCGATTTTTTTAGTTGGTCACCAGATTTGCACACATATCAGGAGGGATTTTGATCCACCCCTCCTTACAGATTATCTCTAAATCCTTAAGGTTTCTTGGCAGTCATTTGGCAACTCAAAGTTTCAGCTCCCTCCACAGATTTCCTATAGGATTGAGGTCTGGAGACTAGCTGGGCCATTCCATGACCTTAATGCGCTTCTTCTTGAGCCACTCCTTTGTTGCCTTTGCGGAATATTTTGGGTCATTGTAATCCTTGAAAATTTATCCATGACCCATCTTAAGTGTTCTGGCTGAGGGAAGGCTTCTCGTCCAAGATTTTACAGTACCTGGGCCTGGCCATTTGCAGCTTAATGTGGTGAAGTCGCCCTGTGCCTTTAGCTGAAAAACAGCCCCAAAGCATAATATTCCAACCCTGTGCTTGATGGTGTTGGTGTTGGAGTCATAGTCAGCATTTCTCTTCCTCCAAACACGACGAGATGAATTAATGCCAAAGAGCTAAATTTTGGTCTCATCTGACCACAGCACTTTCTCCCAAGCCTTCTCTGGTTCATTTAGATGTTCCTTGGCAAACTTTAAACCAACCTGTACATGTGCCTCCTTGAGCAGGGGGAACTTGTGGGCGCTGCAGGATTTCAGTCCAATGCGGCATAGTGTATTACCAATGGTTTGCTTGGTGACTGTGGTCCCAACTGCCTTAATATCATTATTAACAAGCTCCTTCTGTGTAGTGCAGGGCTGATGCCTCACCATTCTTATGATCATCCTTACCCCATGAGGCGAGATCTCCAGACTGAGGCCGACTGATGATTATTTTGTATTTCTTCCATTTCTGAATAATCAGATTTTGCAGATGTCTTATACACCTAACAAGCTGACATTAGGGGTAACTGCATTTAATTAGTTCATTGAGGCATTAATTCTCATACAGGAGACTATAATCTCATCCCTATCCACACATTTACGCCTTTCTGTTGCAAATACACAATACACAATCATGGAATTTTGTGCATAGTTTCCTTTTCTATTTAATTCTACATAAGGCACTTTGTTTGCACTATGCTTTGTGAACCTGTCTTTGTAATGCAGCTTTGCATGAAGGCTATTATGAATCGAAATGTTCAAACTTGACTGGAGCTGACAGCAAATCTCCAGTTCATAGTGCTGTATCTCGTTTTACATATGAAGAGGCCATTTAAATAGATTTCTTCATGTACAAATAACAAATAAACAGCTCATTTCATTCAAAGGGTCAGGGAAAGGTCATGAACAACTCATGCATGATATATATATATATATATATATATATATATATATATATATATATTTTTTTTTTTTTATATTATATATTTTTTTTTTTTTAATGTATTAACAACAAAGCAAATGACAGCACTGTAAGCATAAATCCTACACGGAGCATAACAAGTCTCTCTGCAAATGCTTTTGTACTCTTGCCTTCTACAGCAAAGATAACTATCAGTGAGCCTGACCTCACCTGCAACTGCTGCCCTGTCTCACTCATAGACGTATGTTTCAAAAGGAAGAAAGTGCCTTCATAAATGCACATATAATAAATAAATATGTAAGTGTTACAACATAGTCAGTGATGAATACGAATCTTTCATAAGTAGGTCTGCATCATCTTGACTGCTTATGTATGTGCACAGTTAACAGAATACAGAAACATGCACAAAGAAATTCCTAGGCAACTGCAGTTATCCGCTGCCAGTGTTGGGTAAGTTACTTTCAAAAAGTTATTAACTACTATTACATCATCAAATTGTATTTAAATTAAATTACTAATTACTCTGTCTGAAAAGTAATTTAGTTACTCAACAAGTAACTTAATTATTCAAATCACTAAATAGGCTACAACTTAAAATCCCTATAAACCTTAATAGAAATTAAACTCTATAATTTTTCAATTTGAGTCAAACATATACTGGTTTAGCCTTTCAGCTTTAAAACAACTGTAATACTGTAAAAAAAAAAAAAAAAAAAAAAAAAAAAAAAAACCTTCTTTGGTTAACAAATAACAACATATCTGAATAACAAAAAAAGCTTTAGAAAAGTTAATCAATATATTATTTCAGTTTGGCAAGAAAAAGCCCAACTAGTAAAATCCGTACAGGTTTATGAAAAAACACTTTAATGTAGGTGAGAATAACACATAAATGATCATGGCATATAAAGATCAACAGAATCGTGTGTGATTATTTTTATTAGACATAATTTAGACTTAATTTTTCAGTGGATCAGTAATTTAATTACAGTATTGTGTTACACCCAACACTGTCCACAGCACATGAGGCAGCATTTTCATGTTTTTTGAAAGGAGCTTGACCTCTTCCTGAATCTTGGGAGAGCAAGAGAGACAAAGAGTGTCAACGAGAAAAAACAAAAACAAAAATTGTGATAAAATATGTGACTGAAAAAAAACAACTGATTTGGTTATTGTTAAACCAAATTTGATGTGGTGAGGTAAAATAAGCTATATTTCTAATTTAACAAGGATAAACTTTTTTTTTTAGAATAATGCACACAATATTATGCAAAATTAAGACCAGGAATGTTTATTAAGAAAAGTAAATGGGATCAAGTTTGATTGATGTCAACCTGAATGGCTAAACTGACTTTTAAACAACCGTTTAAAGGGGTATTATTAAGATCAAGGTGTTTTACTTACATCCATAAACTCCACATTGGCTTTAGGTCCTGTACTTTCATTGAGTATCTTTATAGCCACTGGAATCTTCACAGTTTCCCCTTCTGGAACCCAGATTCCCTTATAAAGAAGACATTAGAATTAGCCAACAAACCCCTTAAATCATATAAAACAACAAATGCTGACAGGAAGACACAATAAACATAGAAGTGTTACCTTATAGACCATGCCAAAGGCTCCAGTTCCCAGAATCTTGACTCTCTTAAGTTCAGTTTCCTTCAATATACGCAGCTTGGCTTGGTTTGGCGCGGTACCACTGGGGGTCAATGGCTCCACCAACTGCTTGAACAACCAAGCCTTAGATCATTCACAACTTTTGAATGCACAAATACACAGAGCTCCAAAACAAACTCTTAGAAGTTTCATTTAACCATGTTTTCAGAATTAAGTTTGTTTATGCAGTGAAGGGAACCAAGCTACTGAAGATAAGAGGGGTAGAGAAGAGGGAAAGGTTGAAAGGATGTACAAAGATATAATTGCTAAATACAAAGTGGCATTTGTAGTTTCATTGGGGGCTGGCTTGCATAAAAAAATAAAAAAATAAAAAAATAAAAAATAAAAACATTCTGTGTCTGAGTGTGTGTGTTTGGACTTCTTTAGTAGCTTGTGTTTCCGCAATAAACTGATTTCAGACCTGTCTAAGAAGAAGGTAGTGTTTTTTATTTATTTATTTATTTATTTTATTTTTATTTTTTTTGTGTGGTGCAGTGGTGCTAGATCTGGCTGTAAACCAAAGGATTGCAGGTTTAAACACCATAAAGCTTGATCCATGAGCTATCAACATTGTGCCCCTGTTAGGAAACTCAAAGTTAAAATAAATAAATAAATAAATAAATAAATAAATAAATAAATAAATAAAAACACTATTATTTACACATATTCATACTGTTCCACACTTGTTTGTCTTTATTTTGTGGAATCCAAATAAAGAACTTTAGCAGAATGTACAAAGTACTTTTTCCTACTTGACAGTTAGGCTGCTACATCACAATAAAATAAAATTGAAAAATAATATGATATATATTATGAAAATGGAACAATTATGGAGTTGAATGAATTATTATATATTATATATATTATACTGGGAATTTTCCAAGTAATAAGTACAGCAAATACATTGTTTTGAAAAAAAAAAAAAAGTATTTGCTAAATGTCTTTCTTGGTTGTTGTTGTTTCTCTGAATGGAGGAATTAAACCCTTGATAACAGTTCAAATAATGACCTTTTGTCCCTGGATACACTGTTTTTATTTATGAGAACGAAGGAGAAATTTTCCAGCATACCTTATACAGGCAGTCCTCTCAGCACTTTCAATCTTAGGTAATGGAAAAGGCACTTTTATAGTGACATTTTAACAATTTGTATACATGAAAATTTTGTTATCCATTATTTGGGGCTAACTGTTAATTTAAGTGACCAATCACAGCACAGAATGGAAGGCTGTCACTTTGTTTTATGGAAGTGCAGACTGAACACACACAGTGTGGAGCTGTCCATCTCTGTGGTGCTGGAATCCAGCATTCAGACTGCGCATTAGAGGGAGCTGTCCAGATATGTGGTGCTGAAAGAGAAACATCTGTCAAACATACAATTGATTTATTTATTTTTTCTCACTGTAAAAGGATAGTGTATGAGTGGTTTAATATTATTGTAAAGCTTTCAGCTGAAGAAAAGGAATGTTTCAACATAATTTCAACTCTTCCGTCCATTCAAGCTAAATAAATAAATAAAAATAAAAATAAATTAGAACATTTTCAGAGATAACTAGCAAACATTCGACAGATGCATGTTTTATTAAAAAACTGGGTGGTCTAGATCTCTCCTAATCGCTTTCCTTTTGGCAGAAACATATAACCTTCTACTTGAACAGAAGCCTCAGGTTTGCTAAAACGGATTTCAGGATTCTAGTGTGCGAGTGTGTCTGTCAGCTTTTGGGATACAGGGCATCTTCTCAGGGTGACAGCTGTCTATAACACTGATGCTCCACCTGCAAATTATCCAAACCAGCATAGACAGGCCATGTTTTTTAATAGGCTGCACAGTCATTCAGGGCAACAGGACTATGCATTAACCCAACAAACCTACCATGCATTTAAGGAAGGCCTTCCACCGAATACTTTATGGAGTGTGTGCTGGGGAATTTTTAAGCATGCAGCTCACCAAGAAATGAAAAAAAAAAAAAAAAAGCTGTAGACAGGGAAGGATTTTGATGCATTGTGACAGATAGAAGAGACAGAAGATATTATGTATATTGTGTGGAATGTTTCTGTTTTAGTCGGTGGTTACTGATTTATGTAAATTTATGAGAACAGGCCTGTCTCACCTCAGTCTCCAGGAAACGACGTAAAGCTCTCTTTTTCTTAATGCTCTTTCTGCGGATGTAAACGGCCACACCCAGAGCTATGATGACCATCACAAAGAGACCCCCGATTAACCCAGCTGCAATCAGAGGAGTCCTGGAAGATCAAAAGAAAATATCAAGTTTTACTGCTATGCATGCCTTATCCCTAAAAACAAGAAAAAAACCCACAGCACTGCATACTTGTTATTTAATATTATTAGTTCAATATTGCATTTTATTTTAAATTATTTATGAATGTATGTATATATATATATATATATATATATATATATATATATATATATATATATATATATATATATATATATATATATATATATATATATATTAGTGCTGTCAATCGATTAAAAAAAATTAACTAATTAATCGCAATTTTTTTTAAAATTAATCGTGATTAATCGCGATTAATCGCAATTAAAAGACTGGAACTTTTTGGATATGTAAATGTAAAATGTAAATAATTAATGTAAACTCAAGACAAAGAAACTATTTAAATTCAAAATATGATTGTTTATTGGAATTTTTGTTTAACTTGTAACACAGATTTTCTCATGTAAACAACATACCTGCAATAAACCATCAATATCCTCCAAATTAACTGTTGGCTTGAAAGCCATATTTATTACAGAAATAAAAACACAGGCATGTAAGTACCATTTGAATTTCAAAACAATCAATGCCAATAAAAAACAAAAATGATTTCCATGTTGAATTCTAAGTGGACTGCAAAAAAATTCCAAAGTATAGTCATTGCCAGTGCTTTAAGTGGGCCAGTACGCACCGGTACTCAGTACCGCCACTTCTAAATATAGCTCTTGAGCGTACCGCCACCTCTCCGTGCGCCCAGAACGTGCTTGTAGCGTACCGGTACGCTCATTTGGACATCTGTTTTAATAGAGGTTTTAATCTTTTACCTGCACTGCCGATTTTCAGAGCGCCCTTCACAATGCAAGCTTCCTAATTCATCCCACCCAGAGCAGAAACTACATTACCCATTCACCCTTAAGTTATACAAGTGAATAGCGCATGTGTCGCTTTTCCCACTGTTAAGTGTCAACAACTCAACGTGGCCGGAGAAGGTGTGTGAAACTCGCTGTGAGTTATACTAAAGCAAAATCTTGAGTATTTATTGTCTGATAAACATTAAAAACTGTCTGCGGAGGTTGAGTCGTCCTGCAGCCCCCGCTGGCTGCTCATTGGCTGCAGCATCTTTTTTCTAAGTTCTAAACAAATACCGTAGACGGCAAGGCACAAATTTAGATATTCATTTATCTAATTAATCTAAAGCCTATGCACAAAGACAATATGATATTTTTGTCCCCTTTTTGTTTTAAAGCTTGATGAAGAGAGAGAGCGCAAGTTGCTGCAGCTGAGGAGGACAGTGATGCACGCGTACAGGAGTGATTGACAGTTCGCGGCACTGTGCACAAAAAATACCCTGCTACACAATTATTTCCTTATTTTCGTTTAAGCTTATTAACGTTAGCGTTACAGAAAGGTCTGATTTACGCACTGTTACAGTCATTGTTTTGTTTTTTTTAAACAATGACATTTGAGTTCATGATTTTAATGTTGCTGTTTCTTGTGGCAGACTGAATGAAGAGTAATGTTTCTTGTGGCAGACTGAAGAGTAATCCGGCAGAGTTTTATACTGAAACTTTCCGTCTAAAAGTCCTTCCTTGGTCTTATCCATATTTCTTTGCACGTTGAACACACATAGGCCACAACTGGAAATAAAAAAAAACTGCAACCGCGTTAATTGCGTTATTTTTTTTTTAACGCGTTAAATATTTCAAATTAATCGAATGCGTTAACGCGCTAATTTTGACAGCACTAATATATATATATATATATATATATATATATATATATATATATATATATATATATATATATATATATATATATATATATATTAGTGCTGTCAAAATTAGCGCGTATATATATATATATATATATATATATACATACTTTTTTTTCTTTGTTTTTTTTTTTTTTTTTTTTGTATTTAATTTCCCAAATAATCTCTCAGTGCAGGAAATAATTTTATTTGGCTTTTTCTTTTTTTCTTTTTTTTTTTTTTACTGAAATTGGCTGCATTTGTGAAAGCTTTTACCTGTCCAACATGCCAGCACAATCTTGTACTCGGGGTCCACTACAACTGCAACATAGAATATCATATCATCAAGTTACAATCAACTTATTTCAGTTACACTGCAACAGACTGTTAGATTAAAGCAATAAACACCATATATTTCTCATACTGTCTTAAATGAATAAAACAAAATGAGTAGCCTTAATTGAAAAAATTAAAAAAGGAGAAAAAAGTGATTAACTGTTACGAATGTGACAATTTTAAAACTTTATTTTAGCCAAATTATTATGATACAATTATACAATTATTATTACTTTTTTAATAGCCTTAATTTATTCTATGCAAAAGTGTTTGAGTACTGAATTTTCAACTAACAAGGGAATGCAAAGTGACTGAAAACTCAAGCTACAAGCTACATGTTCAACCAATCCATGTATCAAAGAAATTTCTGTCTTAAGTGTGAAAGATGATTGTGTCCAAAAAAACTATTTAATCACTGTGTTGGGTCATCCATTGATGTCCAGCATAAAAATCTGGGTCCTGCAGAAAAAACAGTTTTGAACCACTGATCTAGGAAGTCAGGAACCTGTTCTCTCCATTCTCAAATCCCCCAAGCTCATTTGTCTAAGACTGAATGTGGTAATCACAAAGGCTTTACCCACATGGGTAGTTAGGTAAGTGCTCTGGGCATATTGTGTTTGATGCAGTTAAAGAAAGAAAAGAAGCTTACAAATAGATTTATGAGCAAACACAAGCAATCAGTCATACCCCTGGGTGCAATTGGGGTGGCAGGGATGGCACTCATTGTTGGTCTCAGCATATTTGAAGATGAAGCTGTTTGCTCCCTGCAGACCATCAGGGCATTTCTCTACACAGTTGGGTCCGTCTTTGAGATGCAAGCACTTCAGACAGTGATCTGGCCCCTTTAATGTCAGAAGAGAGGAAGACGAAAGATTAGGACATGAAAAGTGTCTCAAGAGAATGACGTACTGTTTTACAAGTGGAAAGGAAACATTTAGTGAAACAGGCATGGGCATGTAGCTGTATGCTCCCTTTGTTAATGTTTATTTAATAGCTTCCGGTTCAGTTTGGCTCAGGTTTACTATAAAGAAAAACTATGCAATGCTGTGCTTTCATTAACACACACACATAGATCACTCAAGATCAGAGATCGCACACACAGAAATATTCAGGAGCAAATTATATTTCTCAGCAACAAGTGGCTAAAATCTGTGTTATTGAAGTAACTAAACCCACAGCTTCTTTATTTGTACAGAGAGACTCTCAGATGCAAGGAAAGACAAGGCACGCTTATTTAAATAACACATGTCCTACGCAATGGTAATTCAAAGTGCTTGACATAAAAGAAAGTAAAATAATCATAACAATTGTAATAATAATGGTACAAAAATAAAACAAGGAATTAATAAGGAAAGAATTAGATTAGATGCAAATAATTCACATGTGTAACTTTTATCTCTCTCTCTCTCTCATTCTTGTTCTCAATAATTAATTCAAATAAATGTGATCTTACCACACTGCTTCATCTCTGTGTTTGATTTAAAGCGGGCAGCGAACATGTCTTATCACACACACACACACACACACACACGCACACACGCACACACACACACACACACACACACACACACACACACACACACACAAACACACACACACACACACATGTTTGTTTTTGTGAAAAGTGGGGACATCCCATAGGTGTAATGGTTTTTATAATGTAGAAACTGTATATTCTATGGCCCTTCACCAACCCTACCCCTAAACCTAACCCTCACAGGAAACTTTGTGCATTTTTAATTTCTCTACAAAACTAATTCTGTATGATTTATAAGCGTTTGGAAAAATGGGGACATGGGTTATGTCCTCATAAGTCACCCTCTCCTTGTAATACCTGTGTCATACCCATGTCATTATACAGAGTTGTGTCCTGATATGTCACAAAAACATGCCCATTTTCTCAAAAGGTTCTGACGCCAAACTTCAGAATTGCTGAGCATTCGACTACAGTATAGCATTTTAACCATGCAACAAACAAAAATCATAAGTCCAATAGGTAAGGAAAGTAAAAGCACACCTAGAGTATCTTAAAAAAAAAAAAAAAAAACATTATTTTATATATCATTCATATCCATAACACAGATGTAGGACATTTTGGACATGCCGTGTGATTTTGTGTTAGGGGTTTGCCTCTTAAGTATAAATTTAAGTATAAAAAGTTTTTGCAACAATAATATGCATCTGTATGATACAGCATGGTTAGCCAAGGCTTGCATCATCTACTTCAGTCTGATAATGTAACCATTTTGAATGAGGATACAGACATGATTTTAATCAATAATGTTGAGACTGTAAGTAGATAGCTTAATTTGTTTCTAATCAATATCACTCTGTTTCACTTTATATTCAGTCTGGAGCTGTGATGAGATGAGAATGCAATCGACTCTAAGAAATCTAAGATTGTTTTTCTGTTGTTCCATGTCAAAGGATATCAAGTTTTAATTAAAGTAAAATCAAAATCCCAGTAACAAATAGTCTTAGATGGCTTTTAGGCTCTTACCGGGCCATGGCAGGTCAAACTTTTCTCTCCGGCTTTTTCACACTGGCTGTCACACTCAACACAAACCGAGCCATTGGCGTACTCTCGAACATCCCTAGAACAGATACTTTAGAGGTTATGCATAACAAAAATGCATAAACATTTTCTCATAAAATGTGCAATGACTACAAGCTATATTTTCATCACAAAAAAAAAGTATTTCATAAATGCTCAACTAATTCTTGAATGACACAAAACCTACACTACATTTGCTAACAAAAGACTAGCATTGGACATTTTGCCTGTTCTTTTTTTAAAGCCTGTTTCCACATCTCCATGTTATTTTTTTCAGCCTGCCTGATAAGTATGAGAGACGGACTATTCCTTTGAGTTATAAATAGCATTAAAAGCATTTTGATCCCTTGATCTTGATAGCCTGATCATGAAAGTCATACTGCAGAAAATCTGCATTTGAAAAACACATTCATATTAAGCCAACTGCAAGCTAAAGTGGTTTAAGAAATAGAAAAGCAAGAACTTTGAAGAAAAACAAGCTATACAGATAAGCAAACTGACACCGCAACTGATCTGTTTGCACACATACTCACCCATTATATAAATTACAGGACTTGACACATGTCCTTCCTCGGCTAAAGTATTTGCATGAGAGACATTGGTCTGGACCGGGACCCCAGCATCCTCCCTCTGAACACAACGGATCACAAACCATCTGTTCATTAGCTGAAAAAAAAAAAAACAGACGCATCCAAAGAGAAAGAAAGAAAACACTGCTATTAGTTTCTTATTTTGGAACGTTGACACTTCCATTCTACAAATATGCTAATGTATTTATTGTATTCATTAAATATGCACGCAAAGATGCACGCATGTTTGTTTGGATCGGTTATAATTTGTGAATCTGGCATTAAAATCTGTTCATCAAATAACATTAATATATTAACCAGCATTTATGAACAATGAGCAATGCATTTGTTACAGTATAGTTTAATCGTTGATAACAGTAGGTAAAAAAATACAACCGATTATGTTACCTCTGGTCCAATGAAGAAATATTAACAGACAGAACAACTTTAGAATACAACAATGGGTGTCAAACTCACTCACCTCTGTACAGAAAATTTGCATATAATTGCAGTAACGGATTCCATTTAATTATTTGGTTTACTATTTTATTACTTGACGCATAAGATTGCACTGATTTTGTTTTTGCTTTAAGTTTAAGAATCCTTTTGTTGATATTGTGATTCGAATTGATTTTACTTGGAAATACAAAAGATTGCACTTTATTTATGTTTTTTTTTTTTTACTTGCACTTTTACTGGTTTTTAAATGCAAGTCAATCTGAGAGGATTTTGTACAAGTGCACTACCTCAAGCCTTTTATTTTTCTTGTAAAATATACCTCATTGTCATGTTCTAGACTTGTTATATTTATCTTTAAATTAAATGTTATATTGTGGCAGTTTTTTTTTTTTCTCTTCGGTATATTGAACATTTTATCGAATATCAATATTTTTCAAGGTATCGTATCGAAGTTAGAAATTCCAGTATCATGACAACACTACACACAAACAATGCATTCTTGTTCAAAAGTTTGTGGGTCAAATAAATTGATACATTTATCCAGAAACTATGCATTAAATTTATTACTATTGTGATTAATTTGATTATATTTTAATCTATAATTTAATTTAATATATTTTTCCATATTTTAGCAATATGCACAAAATAGCTCAAACTAAATGATCATTTTTTTAAACAATATGTATTCAGATTTAATGGAAGGTTGTTGTTGTTTTTTTTTTGTTTTTTTTTTTTTTTTTTGCATTAAATGGGCCCAACTTATTTTGCATCACTGAAGGGCAGTGTCATTGTACCTTAAACAGGACAGGTTTCAAATTCACCAGCTACATAAAACAGTGATTCTTACTCCTCAGTAGGGTTTGCAAACACATTTTCGTTCATATGAACATGTTGCTTGTGTGTGAAAACACTGTGGGCATCAGTTGTGTAGATCAGTGCACTTTGATCAGTGGTGTGGAAAAGAGTCTGATGAATTAGTCAGCTAACAGAGCCATTGATCCTAATGTTACAGACTTATTAGCACACTAATTACATCCAGCTTGGCAGTGTACGCTGGAAATGGCTCTCTGTCTGGCAACATCTTCATTAGATAAAAAGTCAAATTCTGGGGCTACAGCAGTGAGAATATAGAATAGTTCAATACTTAATTGAATAATACTGAGTTTTTTTTTTTTTTTTGTTTTTTTTTTTGAGAAACTTTTTTTTTTTATGCCCAGCAAGGCTGCATTTATTTGATCAAAATACAGTAAAAACAGTAAGATCAGGAAATATTATTACAATTTAAAAGAACTGTTTTCCATTTTAATCCATTCTGTGCCACATGATCCTTCAGAAATCGTTCTGTGCTGATTTGCTCTTCAAGAAACATTTATTCTCATTACCAAAGTTGAAAACAGTTTTCTTTTCTTTTGTCTTCTCTTTTTTTTCTTTTTTTTTTTAAGATTCTTTGATGAATAAAAGGTTCAAAATAACATTTATTTGAAATTGAAATATTTGAAACATGTCTTTGCTGTCTCTTCTGATCCCTATATTGCATCATTGCTAAATAAAAATATCAATTTCTCAACAAAAAAATAAATAAATAATAAATAAATAAATAAATGTTCCATTATATTAATTACAAAATTCACTAAGACATATGATGCAATTAAATTATAGTAACAACTTTGAGTCTCAATTTTCCGCCTAATTAAAGTCTATTTAGAGACTAACAAGTCTGATGGAAGCTTTTCAAGCAAATGTATCACTATAGGATGCCAAGTAGTTTTTATTATTATTATTATTATTATTATTCTTGCTTCAAACATGACATCTTTTTTAGAGGAAATAACAGTTACTGAACAGATGGAGGTGTAGATGAGAGCTGAAATTGATCAACACTCACTACACTCTCTTGGGTCCCTGTTGTTCTTGATCAGAGCTCTCTGGGTGCTGGTGTGGAACAGACTGGTCCAGTTCACTGTGTTGTAGAAGCAGAGCTGGCTGTTGTTGGTCATGTAGACGTTACCGGCGCTGATCTCTCTCAAAGACTGGAACTTCAGCGCAGAGATCCAGCGCTGTTTTAGGATCAGCAGAGAAATACCACTGAGAAAACAAAGCCACAGACAGCAAATTTGGCTTCTCTTTTCTTCACATTAATGCATGCTATAATTGAGGACATCTCTGATATACGACAACAATTCTACAGGAACTATTTTAAGTGCCACATCCTGAAGGATAACATTTTCAATTTTATCTAAAATTAAACAAGGGAATTTTTAGAAGTAGTTTATGAGGACATTTCTGAATATATATTTCTAAAAGATAATTCAAATAATTTAGAGTATGAGCAAATCTGTGGAAAGTTTCAACCCAACACTGGACAGGGCAAAAGTACATTTGGGACAACAGCAAGTTGCGAACCTACTGAAAGTGCAAAGGCCTTTTTAGATTTCACTAAACTAGTCCAGCAGTGCATTTTGGACAAGGTTTTGTGAGTTGAGTGAGTAAAACAGACTTTACTCATGGGTAGCATCAATCCACCCGTATTTCAGCTACATAACTGACATAAAGTCATTTCATTTAGTCAATATAGCTGGTTATATATATATATATATATATATATATATATATATATATATATATATATATATATATATATATATATATATATATATTACAAATCACAAATAAATCATATGTAAACATTAATTAAACATTTTATATTTTAATTGGCTATTTTACATTAGCTATCAGTTATTTGGCGCAATCATAAGACATGCATTGCAAGATTTTGCTGCACATGCTCTCAGGTTGTAGTGCCTCTTTAGAGAGCATACAGATAACACGTACATCATTGTTGCCAATACAGTGACATTGCAAATTTATTAATATTTTTTAATTAATTTAATGGCAATATGTGGTGATTAATTAATCTATCTTATTAATCACATAATAACTGCACAATTTGTCTGAGATATTTTAGATATTTTAAAAGTAGCATTCAATTTTATTTTATTTTTTATTTTATTTTTGTGGGGGGCGGGGGTATCCCTTCATTTTTATTATTATTATTTAATATGTTTCTTGTTTTTGTTTTTTTTGTTTTTTTTAAGCAATGTGTAAATGTTAAATCATTTTAAATGAAATGATACTCTAAATAAGAAACTAAAACTGGCAGTATGTGGCAGTTCTGATGAATAAGTTATTTATTGAAGTTATTTGAATTTTAGGGGCATATAACTGGATTCTATAGGCTGCATCATGTTCTTCACCAGCTTGAAGTGGCGCTGCACAGACTGATCGGTGTATGGCATCAAAGTTAGAGCAATAAAGAGCAGACGGCTCCATATGCTTTCAAATCAATCACCGTACTTTGATGTCATACATGAGCGGTCTGCAGTGTTGCTTTAGGATGAGTGTGGGGCAGGGGCAGTCCAGACACACTAAGTGTGTTAATTTTAATACATAATTTTTTATCCTATAACTAATTAATTAGATTAACATGCTAAATCAGCAGCCCAACTTTTAACTAGAAATGTGTGCTGATTTACCTATAAAGAGAGCGTCCTCCAATGGTGGCAAGGTTTGAAAAAACACCAAGATCTGTCATGTTTTCTGGCCAAGACTGGATGTTCAAGAAACCTACAAAAACAGAGAGAAAAAGAAGTGAATCATTAAAAAAAAAAAAAAAAATACCTTCGTATAAGACAGATTACAATGTTTGTTGCTATGACAGCAGACAGTGGCTTAGGATATTGCCACAGGTCCAGTGAGTACAGTACAAAATTATTTACAGCCTGTCTGACAGCATAAAATGATCCCATTACATTGAAATGAAAGTATATTAAGGGACATGACTGTGCTAATTAAAAGAACGGTTGCCATTACCATCATTTCTTCAGAAGCACATTGTTTTAATTATCTGTTTGTTGGCTCGTATTGGCAGAAATGTGTCTAAACTGAGGGTACACCAATGGCGCACAAGAGAGCAGTTTCTGAGTTTCATTTTGAAAACGCTGCTTCACTCCATTAGCTATTTGGCACGATCATAAGAACAAGCTGAAAGTGACAAAAGGCTTTTAGCATGAGTCATAGTTCATTCCTTTGAGGCTTTATAAACAAATAAATATTGTGTGTAGTGTGTAAAGATAAGATATTTGTGACAAAGAATTTTCCCAACTCAAAGGGTATTCTTAATGTATGAAGAAATAGAGAAAGTTAATGGTTTCACGCAAGGCTACACAGGCTTAATGGGTTGTCATGTGATGAATGGTGACTGTTGCTCACCTGTGATTTCTCTGACAGTGCGGAATACATTTAACCGATCAGGGTCCAGAGCTTTTATACCATGAAACATGTCCCTGTTAAACATAAGACACAAAACAAGCCCGAAGAGAGGTTATGAATGTGTGTGCGCTCGTGCATATGTGGCCTAAGACATTTTACACTCCTACACCAGTTTCAGAAACCTGTTCTTTTTACCAATTAAGGCTGCTTTAGAATCAAAGATCATGTTCAAGACAAAGTGCTTGATTATAATTGTAGAAATTAGATTTTTATTTTGAGGTCGTTCACTTTTTAAATGTGGTCCACATTTAATCCTAATGAGTAAAATGCCTTACCCTGGAATATTTATTTAAAACATATATAACATTACATATTATAATGTATACATTGTTATGTATTATATTATTGCTTTAAATATAATCTTAAACATTTTAAATACAAAATAAATTACTTACAGTAGAGATCAAAATTAGAGAACACTCTTTAAATTTTTTGTATTCTTTTTTTTTTCTTAAATATTGTTAATCTTCATTGCTTAAAATCTGAAGGACTATCAGCTGTAGGTATACCACTGTTCAACTAATATGTTTGACAAACTATCCAAGGCATTTCAACAACAACAAAAAAACCATTATAGTGATTCACACTGCACACAATGATCAAAATTAGAGAACAGTAACCACTATAGCACGAAAGATCTTCACAACTAACATTTGGGAGGGATACAGCTGTCGTAAACTAGTAGGAAGTGTAGAGACACTTGCTTTGAATGATTTCAGAACATCTGCAGCTGCAGGATATCACTAGTTCCTCACACTGCTCTGGTGTGATCTTGGTCAGTTTTGTTAAAATTATTCACATTTTCACAGATTCTGCAACCGTTTCCCAAATGTCTGCATGCCACTGTATTTAGGGAATATTTACCATCTTTGAACCTTAGTGAGAAAAAGGCTCATTAAAAGTGCCAAGACAAAACTTTAAATCTGAAGGCTGTATAAGCCATGCATACAGTAGATAAAGACTGGACTCACCCTTTGATGCCTGTGATGAGGAAGATGAGGTTGCCATTGATCTTGGTGCAATTGACAAACTTATCAATGTTGCTGGAATCTACAGTTTGAGCCGTTTGAAGACTGCCGGTACCTATACCATCACACACTGAACACCACAAACATCCCATTTAACAACAATTTACCATTTACACAGCACAACCACATTCTCAAAGACATGCATTTCTCTGTTGTAACAAAAAAAAAAAAAAAGAGTTGAAACATTGGATCGATCATATTTCACTGAAGAAAAAGAGATATTTCAACATCAACCCAGTCAATTTCCCCCTCACTGTGTGCCTAATTATAATGAAATGCAACTCATATTGAGATTGACTAATATGACCCAGTTTGGTGCTTGGGCCCATTATCACTTCTGCTTATTCTGTGGTCATCCCTAATTAATCTTTTCTCTATTGAAAACAACAAACTTTCATTACAGTCATTACAGAATAGACCAATAATCTGTTTACAGTGCACTTGCTTTTTAGACCATATAAAACTAGCAAGAATCTTCATGGCTGGTTAGTGCTGTTTTGGATGGACTGACTAGAAGGGTATTTCTGGTTACTCTAGGTAGTCTTGTTCGTTTAGATTATTAAGAAGCTTGGCTGAGACATCAGAGCACCAGCATCATTTCATTTCAGAGACTTTTTAATGGGAGGAAATTTAATGGGAGAAAGCATAATGCTTATTTTGGAGAAAGTAGGAATAAAACTCTGGCCTTTAAGTTAAACTACTAATATTGATGAATAAACAGCATATTAGGCTGTCCAAAACTAGTTTTTGTTAATATAGCTAAGTTGGTATGAGCCACCACAGTCATTTAAACATAAGTGAAACTAGCATGGCATTTTTGGGTTGTGGAAACAACAATTACCATGCTGAATGCACAATACTAACATTAACTTTTATTTAAAAATAGAAACAGCTCCTGAACAGAATAAATATCATACCTTCAAGCAAATCCTTCCCGGCTAACCAGCTAACAAAAAGTATTTGTATTTGTACTTTACTTTTATTTCACACGTTGCATGCTCGTGGTTTCTATTGTGCATTAGGGAAATGATATACAGCAAGCGCCACAGCATTTGTGTGTGCAATTGAAGAGTGCACGGCTGCACGCTATGAGTTCGTTTTTCTGAAGTGAGAGACTATTTTTTTTTCGTAACAAGTTCCGTAACAATAGAATAATGACACTGACATTAAGCCTGACAACATCTCATCTGACTGCAGATACTGAATCGGGACAGTGCATTTTTTCTCTAGCATTCTTTAATTAAACGGCATCTGACAGAAGTGTCAACAGCTTTTACACACGTCTTTCACACGTATTTCATAATAAAACCACGTTGTTAATGTTGTTTCTTTGACTGTACACTCCATGACCCACTTTTGGGTTGTGACCCACCAGTTGAGAAACACTGATTTACACTAAAGATTTACTGTTACCTGTCCTGCACAAAAAGGGATATCCCCAAGATGACTGCCAAGTGAACTGACTTGTCTTAAAGGGACTTGGATTTATGTATCATCATGACACTAAAGTCAATATGAGAACTAAAATACCTCTGTGGATATCACTGACCTTTCGGGCAGATGTCAGTGCACGGGACGCACATCTTGATGTTGTTTTCCTCCACCTCCATCTTGTTGCTCGGACAGGCTCTGACACAAGAGCTGTGATCCACCACGAAGTTATCTGATTTCCAGACAGCACAATATTAGAATATTAATAAGACAGCTGTGCAAAGATATAGTCTGAGGTGAAGATTAGAAATGTAATCAGGCCAAACCATTTATTTATTTATTTATTTATTTATTGTAGCAAATGAAGAGTAGAGACCTTTAGAAAGTGTGTATTTCATAAATCAGTAATCCCATTCCTTTAAGAAACCTAACTTACGTGGGCATTTCTTGACACAGAAAGCTCCATAGGTGTATTTGGCGTTGGGATTGTGTTCGAGCTGGAAGGTTGTGGGATTGTAGACGAATGGCTGAGGACATTGTGTCACACAGGCCCCACTGTCATTAAAGTTGGTACAAGCCTGAGAATAAAAAAAACAATCATATAAGCATGTGGTTGATCAATAATACATGCCTATAATGAAGTGAGACCTCTGCAGAGCGTTCAGTGTGCAACACATTACCTTTCAAATTATTTTAAAAGTGAACAGGCATTTGTCATTACATTTATTACACTTTGAAACCATACAGGAAGAGCTGTCTTACGAAGCAGTCTGTATCTTTGGGTCCAAAACAGCCTCCTGCACATTCACGGTGGCAGCAGTTACTGACGTACGGCCCAAAACAGCGTCCATCACACTGCTCTGCACACACCGTTTTTGTCACTGTACGATTGTGAATATAGATGGAGAAAGAAAGAATCAAAAATAGTTTTCTCACCGTATATTTTCTAAACCAAGTGGCAATAAATGCGTGCTATATATATATATATTTTTTTTTTTTTTTTTTACTTATAATTGTTTGATAAAACTAACAAAATAATGATACATTTTAATTCAAATTTCATTTTTTCTTTTTTTTTTTTATAAATTAAATCAAATATATTTGACAAATACTGTCAATTCCGGAAAATAAAACAAAGTTATTCTGCACAATATTTGCTCAAAATTCACACTTATATACAGTACAGACCAAAAGTTTGGACACACCTACTCATTCAAAAAGTTTGCTTTATTTTCATGATTATGAAAATTGTAGAGTCACACTGAAGGCATCAAGTGGCTATTTGACCAAGAAGGAGAGTGATGGGGTGCTGCACCAGATGACCTGGCCTCCACAGTCACCGGACCTGAACCCAATCGAGATGGTTTAGGGGTGAGCTGGACCGCAGACAGAAGGCAAAAGGGCCAACAAGTGCTAAGAATCTCTCGGGGAACTCCTTCAAGACTGTTGGAAGACCATTTCAGGTGACTACCTCTTGAAGCTCATCAAGAGAATGCCAAGAGTGTGCAAAGCAGTAATCAAAGCAAAAGGTGGCTACTTTGAAGAACCTAGAATATGACATATTTTCAGTTGTTTCACACTTTTTTGTTATGTATATAATTCCATATATAATTCCACATGTGTTAATTCATAGTTTTGATGCCTTCAGTGTGAATCTACAATTTTCATAGTCATGAAAATAAAGAACACTCTTTGAATGAGAAGGTGTGTCCAAACTTTTGGTCTGTACTGTATTTTAAAACATAAAATGTGCACTCCAATCCATTGCAAAATAAATATATAAATGAAATTATTTGTAGGAGCTGGAACTGACTCAATTTGGCATGGCAGGCATGATTTTGGCCGATGCTGATAATCTCTGATAATCTGCTACTGATATACTGGCCACGCACATCATATTCTTAGCATAGATCTAGAAGATAATGTTATACTTGAGTTAGATTTTTGGTTGACATAAGGGCTCAGTACACTCAATACACTCTTTCTGACAGCTGAGCAAAACCAAAACAGACACTGTCGAATAAAAAGTTTGTCACTCTGTCTTATCAGTCAGTAATCTCCATGACCTGAAATACTTCATGCCATCTACAGCAGTCTCAAATGTCTTATGGTGTTAAAGAGCATGGCTCTGACACCCTGAGCTCAAGAAGAGATTATGATCCCTGTCTCTCTTTGTCCTTCTTTCTTTCACTCTTTTATTTTGGTCTAATTATCAGCCACACTATAAGCTGTATCACCGGCAGGTTACAGACAGTAGAGAAACTCTGATAACCCTCCTACCAGTTAATTATCACAGCTACTCGCCTAGAGGCTCAAACTGACAATAACAGACAGCAGACGTTTGCCTTTTATTAGAAAAGATGTACGAAATGAAAATGTATAACTTCAGAACCACCCTGAGAAACAAAGAAATATAAATACAAAATAATAAAGGTTTGTTTACTCCGGCACATACTGGAGATGCAGACAATCAAATATGAAATTCTGTCTGGACACAACAGTCAAAAAAGCAGACTAAATAACTAGCATACAAAAGTGCTTTTTAATGCTCAAATATATTGATACTTTGATCTATCTTTCCTTGAGGAATTTTAAGTGTGGTCAACTTTTTATTCAAGACAGTTTATCCAAAAGCGACTTACATTTGAGTCACAGAAAGCCATCATTAGCTCCAGAGGACTGTATATTTAGTATGCATAGCATTCATACTTATTATGATACTTTTAATTTTGTTTTCCCTAAGGAATTTTAAGAAGAGCATCTGAGATAAAGTAAGTATCCAGAGATTATTATAATCTTAAAACTGCTATAGTGTAACTGAATAGAGAATAATAATGCTGTGGAATATTGTAGATGTAGATATATGAATTCAAACTCACAGCTTTGGCACTGGTCTTCCTGGTGACCCCAGCAACGTCCATTACAAGATCTGTGACACCGTCTGCCTGCGGAAAGAATCTAGAATAATCAACCATGACATTCAGTGCTTCATATAATGTCAATATAACTGACTCTGTCCATTCCAATGTATAAACAACGATTATTTAGAAATAGTTCAGACACTAGAAGCGAACTTGAATTCGTCTTTGACTTAGCTTGTAAAATTCATACCACATCTCGTATTCTACTGGTAGTAAAATGTATCCACTCAGCCTTAGAATTGTACTACTGACAGGCAGTTTCTTTCTTTTCTTTTTGTGCACAGAATAGCTCCCTATTGTAGATGTAATAGTTTTTGAACTGAGTTTGAAGGACTTTGCTCAACATTCACAAAATAAATAAATGGAACTTTGACAGTTACTATTACAAATCTTTTTTTTTTCTTTTTTTTTTTTTGAGAGAGAGAGAGAGAGAGAGAACCACAATGGCCACCTGCTCCATCGTTTGGGTGTTTATGCAGTATAATTAATATTTGACAAATGCTGCTCAATGAAGTACTCACATGAGTTGCCACTGTTGTTGGAAGGAACCACCAGAAGTTCAGAACGTGGGTTCTTGATGATGTCATTCCAGTGGATGGTGTCAGCATGGCACAAGAACCTGTTCTGATCCACATACACACCTCCATTCAAGATTTCTGGTACAAAAAAAAAAAAAAAAAAAAAAAAAAAGAATTCAGCTTGTTATAATAAGTATAGTAGCTGAAGATTGACACCCTAACACAGTGGCCACACCTTTTTTTTCTTCTTTTTTTTTTCTTCTTCTTTTTTTGTTTTGTTTGTGAAATAATATGCATGGAAGGTGTGCTGCGCTATGTCCCCCCTCAAAATAAATGGCACCTGTTTTGATATTGTCTATAAATTATGACATAATGTTCACTTCATTTTTGGGTCTAGCAGTAAGTAACAGTAAGACAGACTAGCCAGGAAATTATTAGGTACACAATAAAGCAGTGTTTCTTTTTGTTGGCTAAAACTAAAACTATTTAGGTCACACTTTATATTGTGTCCCTAATACCTTTGTACTTACATAGTAACTATATGTGTACATAGTATGTAACCAAAGTGTAAGTTCACATTGGTGCATAATATCTACATGTTTGTGTATCTACACATATGTAACAACCCACTCAATGGTATGTGTAAGTACAAATGTGTAACAGGTCATTGGTAACAACACTTTTTGGTAATGAAAGTACAACTGTGTAATGAAAGTGTTACACTTTATGTTAGATTTATCATGTAATTACTCTGATGTTACACAGCAGAAGCCAGTAAGTTAGACTTTACATAGAAATTTTGGTAGGTGTCCAGAATGTAACACTTTATATTAAGTGGACAGTTCCTGAGGAGTTAAAATGTAAGTACACTGGTATTACAGTGGTGCACCAACTCCAACTCCAAATCCAACTTTTCCCACTTTACATATCTCTAAACCTACACATTTCCAGCCCTTGGATCAAATTGTTCCAGTAACTCTTAAACATATTGTTGTTACAAAATGTAGTTATATATGTCCTGTTACACATTTGTACTTAAACAAACCATCCTGAGGGTTGTTAAATATGTGTAGTTACAGAAATATTACAGCTGTAGATACTATGTACCAATGTGTACTTACACTGTGGTTACATACTACATACACATTTAGTTACTATGTAAGTACACAGGTATTAGAGACACAGTATAAAGTGGGAACACTATTTATTTATTAATTTATTTTAATTTAAATAAAAGCTGAAATAATAATAAATAAATAAAAAAAAACAATATGAACAAGATTCAGTTTCCAGAGATCGGGTCGTCGGGGGTCTCGCCTTTGACTGTCGCCCGATCCACTATGCACCGGTGCCTAACGCTCCCTCCTGCAGGTGGTGAGCCCACGGGAGGGTGGCCTCATGTCACTCCTTCGGGCTGATCCTGGCCGGACCCCATGTGGGGAGGCCTGGCCACCAGGCGCTCGCATACGAGCCCCAACCCCGGGCCTGGCTCCAGGGTGGGGCCCCGGCTGCGCCAGGATAAGTTCCCCGGGAAAGTCTATGCCAGGGTACTGGAGAGGAGAATTCGGCCGATAGTGGAACCTCGGATTTAGGAGGAACGGTGTGGTTTTCATCCCGGTCGTGGAACACTGGACCAGCTCTGTACCCTTTCCAGGGTGCTGGAGGGTTCATGGGAGTTTGCCCTACCAGTCAACATGTGTTTTGTGGATTTGGAGAAGGCATTCGACCGCGTTCCTCGTGGCATCCTGTGGAGGGTGCTCTGGGAGTATGGGGTCTGCGGCCCCCTGCTTAGGGCTGTTCAGTTCCTGTACGACCGGAGCAAGAGCTTGGTTCGTATTGCCGGCAGTAAGTCAGACCTGTTCCCGGTGCATGTTGGACTGCAGCAGGGCTGCCCTTTGTCTGGGCATCTCTGTTTAGACTGTTGCCCCCGTGACCCAGCCCCGGATTAGCGGAAGATGATGGATGGATGGATGGATGGAATATGAACAAGATGAAAAACAAACTAAAACTATAGCACTGCCTTACTTAAACTGTTGTTAACTGAACTGTTAGCTAAAATACATTTTTAAAGATAAAGTTAACTTAAGATATTGATACATATAATAATATAATATATATATCAAATAATCTGAAAACGATATAAACACGACCATAATTTCATCATACTGACAAAAGTACATTACAAAATGACTAAAACAAACTAAAAATAAAATTTAAAATAACTATACATTAATGAAAGCTAAATCAAACATTAATAAATAATATAATAGTATAAAGCATACAACTTATAATCTCAAAAGTTTATGTTATCCTGGAGAGATCTCTCAGATTTCCATGCACCATTCAGATGGGTGGAAACTGTCACGCTGGTTGTGATAAGCATATGCGAGTCTGATGAGCAGATTTAAGTGGCCAGATTCAATTTCAGATTCAACTTCAATTTATCAGTCTCATTCTCAGTGTGACTAATTACAATAACTAAGAATAAAAATGTGTTTTTATTTTCTATCTGTAAATGACCATAATTGTCTTTCGCCTTTAGCAAGATCAGCCTGCGGTCCATATCTGCCTCTCTGGTGCCAGGCTCCCTTCTAAGAGTGTGAAAAGGTGTATCAGACACCTTGCATGGTTGGCTGATCGTACTGTACTGAGCTTTCCAAACACAATGAATGAGTCTGGAAAGAAATCGGACCTGGTACACATCCAAACACACATAGCAGTTTGCTATGATAGTACAGCCTCTTTTTGGCTTGAGCTACCTTTTTTTAATTCTAAGCGTATGGATTTTGTTTTGCACATTTTATGGTCTGAAAAAAAAAAAATGATATAAAACAATGTTTAAAACTACTTAATATTTTAGGTTTAGTTACCTTCAAATTCAGTGCAGAGACCTCGTGTAAGCAAAACGTTTTCCTAATAATTGCATTTGGTACCTTAGTGCAGCCAATAGCGAGAGTCTGGTACGTGGCAGATTGAAACAAAAGTTGTTGACCAATATGGGAACAGAAATTCATGATGCGCATATGAGCTGTTTGCAAAGGTTGTTCGAAAACATGCTTTATTTTTGTAATTCCTCTAGATGACACTAGTAGTGAAGAAACTGCCAAGACTGTCTATGGGCCTTTTTTGATGACTGATTATTCAATTTAAGTGCCAGTAATAGAGTGTTGCCAGATATTGCTAATATAAATAAATAAATAAACCTAAATAAGTTAAAATCTTGTGTTTTGGAAATAAGATATCAATATCGATATAGTTTCCTAAAGTGTCACATTAAGAGAAAAAACAAGTCCAAAGACACTTAATGTAATGACTGGATCTGGCAACACATTGGAGGCTGTACCTGTGTTCATCGTGATTTTCCAAGACATATTCATTTACATTTACATTTAATCATTTAGCAGACGCTTTTATCCAAAGCGACTTACAAATGAGAACAATAGAAGCAGTCAGGTCAACAAGAGAACAACAACAGAATACAAGTGCCATGACAAGTCTCAGTTAGTCTAGTATAGAATGCATAGCCAGTTATATATATATATATATATATATATATATATATATTTTTTTTTTTTTTTTTTTTTTTTTTTTATTTATTTTTTTTTTTTTTTAGTAGGTTAAGTGCAGGCGAAAAAGATGAGTCTTTAGATGTTTCTTGAAAATGAGTAAAGACTCAGATGTACGATTTGAGATTGGGAAGTCATTCCACCAGTTGGGCACAGTCCAGGAAAAAGTCCGTGAGAGTGATTTTGAACTTCTTTGGGATGGCACCACAAGGCGTTGTTCACTTGCAGAGCGCAAACTTCTGGAGGGCACATAGGATGAGTGAGTTTAGGTAAGTTGGTGCCTTGCCAGTGATCGTCTTGTAGGCAAGCATCAGTACCTTGAATTTGATACGAGCAGATACTGGTAGCCAGTGTAACCTGATGAGGAGAGGAGTAACATGAGCTTTTTTTGGCTCATTGAAGACAACCCTCGCTGCTGCATTCTGGATCATTTGCAGAGGCTTGACAGTACATGCAGGAAGGCCCGCCAGGAGAGCATTACAATATTCCTGGAGCAAAATTTTTTGATGATCCTGGATCAATGTTATTGTACAACAATATAGACTAAACAAAATCTCCAGCCCTAAACCTAATCCTACCCATAATTTATTCCTAAAAACAGTGGGAAATGATAGCTGATTAACAAGGGGTGTAGTAGCAACCCTGATTGTAAGCCTAAAACAGATATTTCCTGAAAAGTTATATCTCAATTCTGATTGGATGATTGGAATGTTGTTGCAGGATCAACAAAGGTTGTTGATTCAGGAACATGTTGTACTTGGTGAAATCACGCTCGCCCTGTACCTGTAAAGTTTCACAGCAACATTAATCGCTCTCCATCATCTTTACGCCACGGACACTAAACAATCTATCCTCCTGGAGGATAAAACAATCTTCCAAGAAAGAAAGTAAGAAAGAAAGAAAGAAAGAAAGAAAGAAAGAACATTTTTAAAAGGACAATTTACAATTTACACACTTTTACACCTCATTGTTCGTTCACAATATAGACAGAGTTAAAAAACCTGAGCATTTTTATATATTCTACATAGGAATATAAATAATTAATCCAGTTTCCTTTCTTTGGCTAAAAGAGCAAAAAATAAAAATAAATAAATGTCACAACACAAAACTCTAAAAGAAATCCCAGTGTTTTCCATTAGTTTCTTTGACAGCAGTAGAGAGATCGTTTTGCATGACAAATGTGAGCATATCTGAGAGTGCATACTGTGTGGAGGAGGGCCTCCTCGTGGATATCCGTAATTGTGTTAAAGCTTTCTGATTAAATTTCAGTCATCATACATTTTTTTGCTTCACAGTCGATCAGTGTGACAAATGTGATGCATCGTCCCGATAATTGAAATAATATGCAAGGGAAAAATAAATAAATAAATAAATAAATAACAGCTGTTAAAACTTTCTAAAGATTGCTTTGCTTTATGTTTGCTGTCTTTTCGACTGGCAGCTCAGTATCTCCGAGGGATTTTGCTGGCAAATGTTAAAAACAATCACAGGCCATAAATCAAAAGATACGACAACATGTGGTGCTCATAATGGGAAATGAATCTACTGTAAATCCAAGTTTTGCGAATTGTGGTAATTCGATAAGACGAGCAGCATGTTGGAATAGCACAAAAGCACTTTTTTTTCTTCTTCTTCACCAAACAGATGATAAAAGGCATTTCATTATAACATTTGCTCTTGAAAAAAAGTAGTGCTGCAGTATTATGGTACAGTGATTCAATCAGAAAATAATACTATAATACTTTGAAATACAGTACACTCCCATTCAAAAGTTTGGGGGCTGTGTGATTTTGTAATATTTTTTTGAAAAAGTATATTATACATGCTCCATTAATGAACCAAAAATAGTAATATTATGAAATATTACTTCAATTCATTTTGTTTTCCTTAGTCAATAACTGTTTTTTAATTTTTTTTTATTTTATTTTTTTATAATTATTATTATTTTTTTTAATCTGAAGAACAACATCCAGTTCTTAAAACTTCTGAAATCCAAAAATTAACTGTGGTTAATTAATTTAATATCTAAATACCTCAAGTTTCTATTATAAAAAAATAAATAAAAAATAAATTAATTAAAAAAACAGCTTTGTCATGGTTACAGAAAAAATACCAGAAATGGCTTATATTGGAGAGCCTTTGAATATTGTTTTGGACAACGGAGGTCCTTTGAGTCAAAAACACTGAGAATGTTTACTACTGAGGGCTTGACTGACATGCCGATATCATCAAGTCACTTTGCTACTCCTTATTACATTTCCCATAGAGCCTGAAATGGTTGCTGAAGAAAACAAGGTCCTATTAAAATGAGAGATTTGCAGAATCACACTATTTATATCAAAATAAATGCCAATAATATTTCCATTTCCATCTCCCCATTGCTTAGTGCCACTTCCACAAATATCCTCTTCAGACTAGCCCTCTGTCACTGCCTCCCTCCACCATTCAACCCCCCTTCCACATTCACAATGTGTCTCATTATTCAGCCACACAGGGAGGGGAGTTTGGCTGGTAGTGATAGCATAGCGTCCCAGAAATCACAGCCAGCAGCAGGGTCTCAAAAAGGGAAGACTGCAAGGTTGGTAGACCCATGATACTGCTGAAATCTCACAGGCCATTCTGCAAGACCAAGCTTGCAGGTGCACCTTACATTTCTCACCTATACATTTTTGTGTTTGGTGAAAGGTGGATTTGACCTCACGAGCAGGTACCTTTGAGATTGGGTCCATTCATAAAGAGAAGACAAAGATCAACTGGGATATTGATATTGCAGCTCTCCAGCGAACTGCATTGTGCCGATAATGAATAAAGGACATGGGGTGGCTTGTTATATCCAATACACTGCATTCAGTTTGACACAATGAATGCCATCTCGATTACGGAGACACTGAAGAGTTCAAAGCAAACTGACTTACACTTACAATGTCTCACAGTAACGAATAAGACATTTCTCAATGTCAAACCAGTAACACACAAACCCCTTTGGTAAAACAAACTGGCAACCTCTTGGAATACACAATTAGTTGTTGTCACAGTAGATTACGGTACATTAGGAAGCACTGCAGCAGATATTTTCCTTTGTGAATTACTGCACAAACACACTAGGTTGCAGCATTATTGCACATAATCTTAGCTTATTGAAAGGGTTTATATATATATATATATATATATATATATATATATATATATATATATATATATATATATATATATATATATATATATATATATATATATATATATATATATATATAAGTATAAGTAAAGTAGCAGAAAAGGAAAATATTTTTTTTATTTTTTTTTATTCTGCAAGGACACATTAAACACATCAGTGATGATAAATGTAATGGTATAAAGACATTTATAATGTTACAAAATATTTATATTTAAAATATTATTTAGAGAATATGAGGTTTATGCACCTGTTGCACCTTTTTTAGATTTGTATTATTATTATTATTGATTAAGAAGTTAAATAATATTAGTCAGCAAGGATGCAGTAAATGCATTAGAAATGACTGTAAAGACATTTATAATGTAAATAGAACGTGCATCATGAAAATGTTACTATTTCACAAAAATAAGCAGCACAAGTTTTACACATGCAGTTATGAATGAAGGACTATTTTTGATTTCCGAGGAATCATGTGACACTGAAGACTGCAGTAATGATGCTGAAAATTCAGCGTTATCACCACAGGAATAAATTACATTAAAAAAGTATACATATGTTAACACTTCAAAATACAGCATTATGGTGAGCATGAGAGGCTTCTTTTAAAAACACAAAATCACTCTGACACCAAACTCTTTGAATAGTAGTGTAAAGTGTCAAATAAACTGAAACGGAAATTCAATTCAAATGTATGTCTGTCCAAAAATTGCAGTACATGTACAGATTATACACGGACTGAACATGAATTTCTGTTTTAGTTCTTAGTAGTGTCTCAAATACATATCTTGCAAAGATTTGAATCCAATAAATCCAGTTACTCATTGTCATCCTGGCATTTCACAAATACAACTCATAGTTTTCTCAAAGACTTGTGCATGACTATTCCTTGAAGGCTTTCATACTGGAAATGTCAATCTTCATGCCAATCTACCTCTAGAAATGTACGTGCAGTAAGTATAAGAAAGTCTGTTAATGAGCAATGGGTGGGCATTTAAAACTTTCTTATTATTAATTATATGCTAGTAGGGTGGATTATTTACAACTATACAGAACAGAATAAAGACGACCTTAACAAAACTCAAGCACCCAAATGACCCAAAAAATGACAATCTATTACGTTTTCCCTTGATTAACACAAATTGTTGATGCCAAAACCGCCTAATAATGACAGACCTTTGACTATTTCATGAAGTTTCTTGCAATTATGTTTGACATTAAATGCTCCGACTGCACTCCATAGGGATGATGAGTTAAACATTTAATGGTGGAGCTTCGCATTAGGTATAAAAGGAAGAAGAAGGGCTGCCGAGAGAAGGAACACCCAAAATGCAATTTGCCACCAGAATTGAGTCAGGAGATCTCTTTATATCCCCACCGCACAAAGTCCTCAGAGAGCTGTTTTAATCACATTCAGCTGCAATGAACGGGCTTTGTTTTTGAGAGATTCAGAGGCAAACCAATTATTACCCACAAAGCGCTCTTGCTGTACCCACTTTGTTCTTGACTGATGGTAGGAAATACACAGTTTGCTGACATAATTTCATATTCAAGAAGTAATGCTATTACAATAGCTTTGGAAATAAAATCAAAGTACTAATAACTATCATTATTTAGGGTGAGAGGTGACAGCTTTAGAAAGTTAATTTATGTTCACGGCTTATTTCAGCTAGGCACAGTATAGCTATAGCAAAACAGCAGCTAAAGAGGCAAACAGAGAGGCTTTTTATTGTAGAATTTCTGCTTTGTTTTCTATTTTTGTTCCTTCTGAAAATAAAAATTTAAATTTAGTGGTTTTACATCACCAAGTGAATGTTTGAGGTTATAGAAACTGAATTAAATATTTTTACAGTTCTTGGGCCCTATTTTAACAACCTCAACGCAAAGTGTAAAGCGCACGGTGCAGGTGCACTCAGGGCATGTCCAAATCCACTTTTACTATTTTAAGAGGTCCCTGCGTTTGGCAGGACCTCTTCAATCATTTAGGCCTCACTGCTTCAAGTTTGCATTCAGCTGCTTCCATCTGCCTCCAACAACTGATGTTGACAGTATATTCTAGAAAACGTCTGTCACTACTTCTGTTTCATTGCAACTTTCACTGAATTTTCCCAAATAAGGTGAATATGGTGCTCACAACTCACTTTGCACATCATACAGCCAACAACACCGCTTAAGTGACCTTGAAGTTAAAAGAACAACTCAAAAAGAATCTGTGCAGCTGCTGTGCAGCTTCAGTACAAATCATGTTCACAAAATCACTGAAATGCATCCGCAATGGGCCCAGCTGGATGAAAAACATCCACACAATGAAGGCCCAGCCTTGGGTTCATGGACAGAAGCTCAGAAGTGATAAAGTGTTTACTAACTGAGCAGCCAAGGCTGTGTGAGGAGAGCAGAGGACTGGCCATGCTAGCCCAAGAGGCTCTGTGGGGGTGGGTGGCAAGCATGTTTCACATCAAGGCTATTGCATTAATAGCCACCAGGGATGTGCACAAACATACATATGAGGAAACAAAACAAGTGTTGGGTTGAATGGAGATTTGTGTAACATAATAAATAATTGAAACAAGGTGGAATCATGGAGTCAAACCAAACTTAACCACCAAACCTTCAGAAAACAAATAAATATTTAATCATTTTATATCACCAAGTAAATATAGCAACTTTCAAATGGCCAGTTATATATACTCTGATTAAATAGTAAACAAAATAGTTGTTTTTCTATTTGAATAGACCCCTAATTTCAGATTTTTTTTGTTTTGTTTGTTTGTTTGTTTGTTTTTCTAAAGGGGAAAATACACTCATTTATTTTTTTCATACAACAGATAAATTTTTAGAGGGGAAGGGGTGGGGTTTGTTATGCACTGTTTATACAAAATGGATCAACATGGTGTGAGTAAATGACAGAATTTATATTTAATTATAAATTAGAATGATATTTTGCATTTCATAACTATAGAATATTTTTCATAACCTTTACACAGATCAGAAAAAGGGTAAAGAAACATATACATGCATGTGCACAACAGGTATTTTATTAAATGCTTTGTTAAAACAATATTTAAACAAAAGACATGTACAAACCAGAATTACTAGTCGCAGTAAGTTATGATTTGCCATTTTCTGTTGAGTAAGAAGATAATGCATAGTTTGCATATTAAATGACTAGTGCATGTTTTCATGTCAAATGTTTCATTATTAGAGAAAATTTGGCTATTGGAAAGATGGAATTATTCATGATTATGCATTGAACATATAACAGTGGAATATACATATAAAAGGGCCCCTTTCGATACAAGATTAATCAATTGAATAATGCTTTTATTAGGCATATGAACGCATTAAATTTTCATGTGGCAATAATTGCTGAAGCTTTTATCATAATTTACTTTATCATCATGATTTTGGGAAAAGTTAAAAAACAAAGTGTGGTCATAACAGGTTTAATAACTTTTTTTCAATCACCACCTAGCTTGATAAATCCCTTCTCAAAGACTTACTGTTTGTCAATTTGATTTGGGTAACACATTTATTCTGAATGCCTTCGGCAGAATTCGAATTAATACTAATATATATATATATATATATAATACTAATATATATATATATATATATATATATATATATATATATATATATATATATATATATATATATATATATATATATATATATTAGTGGTGTGGGCATAGATTTTTTTTTTTAATCTAGATTAATCTCTCTGTGATCTTGAAATTAATCTAGATTAATCTAGATTAAAATGGCTAATTCGAATTCTGCCGAAGGCATTCAGAATAAATGTGTTACCCAAATCAAATTGACAAACAGTAAGTCTTTGAGAAGGGATTTATCAAGCTAGGTGGTGCATTAGAAAATGGGCTCATCTCCTGTTTCCAAAATGCATCACAAAGTGCTTGAAAAAACTGTAAACTAATTCCACATTGCACAAGGTGCAAACAACATTACGCCTGTTTCACACCAATGTTTAAGTTTTTTTTTTTTCAAGTTTGTAGGTGTCAAGGTACAGAAACCAAATAATTAAATGTAAAATAGCACTGGATAGTCTTCAATGTAAAAATGAAATATACAATCAAACCTACATTTATTCAGACACCTTCAACATTTCTCACATTATAACAGTTTTGCCATATATATATATATATAAAACAATATCCCTGGTGTCTGAATAATTTTAGCTTTGACTGTTAAAACTACAAACTAATTCGGTCAAGAGCAGTGAGTGATTTTAAACGCATCCAATATAATACACATCCCCTTTTTTCCCTCAACTGTTTACTTTCACTTAAGAAATAACTGACAGTTTTTTCAAGCATAATTTCCAAGGTGGATATTTTTACATTTTTTGTATGTATTTGTCGGCACAAGAGCAAAAATAAGCAAATTCGATGTTCATGTGTTTTGAGACACCTATCTCTTCGCAGAAGAGATCTCGGTTCAGTGTCGCTGTCCGTGATACGCGGCTCTCTTTCTCTCTATCCGCACCGAACACCAGTAACCAGCTACTCCATTCAGCTTTTTCGCGTCTTGTGTTTGGATGCTTTAATGTTTAAATCCACAAGCGGTAAGGCGTAAAAACATGTGAAAAAGATAAGCTTTCGTGACGATGCACAGCAGTGGCCCGTCAACGCAGCATCCTGGTGTAGCACCCGTCCAGGGACTTCTCTAAGGTTGGATTCAGGGTCCAGCATTCACTGCCATAGAGGAGAATGGAGTCTACCGTCGCGTAGAAGAAGCTGAGCTTGATTTGGCGGGAAAGGTTGGAGTTCCATACACTGTTCATGCCGTTCAGGGCCCTCCATGCAAGAGCCTCCCTCACTTTTAGATCTTGCTCAGTTGAGTTGACCCATGCGCCCAGGTATTCGAAGTCCTCAACTTCTTTCAGCACAGTGTCTCCTGCTGTTATCAGAGGTTGATGTTCTGGTGGAACGTTGTAGGTCATGACCTCAGTTTTCTTTGCATTTATCCTAAGACCAACCTTGGTGCACTCTAGCTCTACCCTGTGTAGTAGTTCCTGTGCTTGTTCTATGTTGTCGGAGAGCAGACTGATGTCATCTGCATAGTCAAGGTCTGTCAAGACTACTGCCGGGTGTCGACTTGACTTCCTTGGTGTCAGTGTGAAGCCAAGTTCCTGCTCTCGCCCACTGATTGCCTTCTTGAGCACATAATCAAGGACTATGATGAAGAGGAAGGGGGCTAGTGTGTCCCCTTGCATAACTCCAGCCAGGATGTCAAACTCCTCGCTGTTGCCATCTGGGGTCACCACCCTGGCCCTTGTTCCTGAGTACATGGACTCTATTGCCGGAGTAGGTTCGGAGGAATTCTGTATGCCTTCAGGATCTTCACCATCGTACCTCGGTGAATCAAATCAAATGCCTTTTTGAAGTCTATGAAACATAGGACTGCAGTCAGGTTGTCCTTCCTCACCTCCTCTATCAATCTCCTGAGTGCCAAGATCTGGGCTCTAGCAGTTCGCCCTTCTCGAAAGCCGTTCTGATTTACTCTCAGGTGAGAGTCGATTGCTTGACGGACCCTGTTCAGAATAATGCGGTTGAAGATTTTCGCAATACTACAGGTCAGACTGATGCCTCGGTAGTTGTCCGGCTTCGAGAGGTCTCCAGATTTGGGCACTGGCACGATGTTTGATAGAGACCACATATCAGGCAGTCGATTGTGCAGCAGAGCAAGGTTGCAGAACTCTAGAATGATGTCATCAAAGTCACAGTTCTTCAGCACCACTGGGGGTATGCCATCCGGACCAGCACTTTTTCCCACTCTTACTGTGGCTTTTGCCTTGACGAGCTCACTGAGTGTGAAGGGACCATCGTTGATGTTCAGGTTTGGGAGGTCTGATGGTATTTCCTCTTCCTCAGCCGCGTCTGCTGTTTCCCCCAGCAGCCTTTTGAAGTGGGTTGACCAGGTCATCACCATCTCCTCCGGGCTGTGTCCCTTCACCTGTCCCTCCTTTGTCCTCTTCCGCCCCGTCATTTCATTGATGACCCTCCAGGCCTCCCCATACTGCGGTTCCCCTTGCGCCGCGTGCACCCTCCACACTCTTTCCATCAGTTCTTTCCTTTTGATGGCATCATAGGTTCTGAAAAGAAACTGTTTGGCTTCGTTCAGCTCACTGCGCCTCTCCGCAGTTGGTTCCCGCTCAAAGTTGAGGCGGGCTTCCTCCACCATCCCACGTGCTGCTATGACCTCTGGATGTTTTGATCGCAGGGAGGTTCTGACTTTCTCCATCTTAGGCACGCACAGTCTAGTTGCCTCCTTGTTTACTGTGACAAATCTCCTGTCAAATCTCCCCTGTCCAGCTGCTGGAATCGTCTCCTCACCTCCATTGTGTATCTGGTTAGAAGGCCAGGGTCACCTGAGAAAGCTTTCCAGTTATACTGTATTTTGGGACTTGGTTTGGGAACCCTGAGGCTCAGGCGAACTTTCATTGAGACCACGGAGTGGTCTGAGCCCACAGAACTAAAAGTGCTGTATAGCTCAGCATTCACAATGGAGTTCCTCCACTTCTTCCTCACTAGGATGTAATCTAGCTGTAGTAGCATTCCTGAGGCTCGGTCCCGGAAGGTCCACCTCTTTCCTGTTCTCTTCTGGAAGATGGTATTTGCCGCCAGTTACTCGTGCTCCGTGAGGAAGGCAGTGAGGTAGGTGTCATTGCAGTTGGTAGAGTTGTGGTAGGGGAAGGGTACGTCCTCTGGTCCAGGCCTCGCATTGAAGTCCCCAAGAATTGCCAGGAAGTTGTGCGTTGGGACGCCGCGGACCGCTCTTACAAGGTCCTCAAAGAACTTATCCACCTCGTCAAATGGCGCCACGTTGGTGGGTGAGTACATGACTATGACTGTTGTTACTGGGTTACCTGAGAACTCTGCACACATGATCCTGTCGGTGTGGTGGTAAACCCGACGTAGAGCCTTACGTGCCTGTGGGCCCAGCATTAACCCTACACCACCTGTTGCGGCTTGGGCATCATTCCTCCATGCTGATGTGGAAATAAACGTGCATCTCTCCACTCTGCAGTACAGTATTAGGCCATCAGTGTGCACTCTCCTATGTTCTTGGACCCCCAGGATCTCCACTCCCCGTTTCTCTGCACAATGTGCAAGTTCTATCAACCTCACTTCTTCTCTCGCTTTGCATGCGTTGAAGGTTCCCATAACAACTGGTTTCCGACAGCGCATGATTGCATTGGACGGGGTATGTAGTCGGACAGGACCCTCCCCGGGACAATCCCAAAGTTTAAGGTCTCGTTGTCATGGTATCCTCCAGGAGGAGGACCAGCACCACCATCCGCCGAGATGTTCCTACGGACTCCCGCTGCTGGAAGTATAGGATTTGGGATGTCTTTGTGCTCCATGGTTGGCTTTACTATGCTGATAGTGGACTGTGGGGCGCAACTCCTCACATACCCGATTTTATTTCAGAGTGACCTTCTCTTAGACAGGTTGCCATCCAACCTTGCCGTCCCCATCGGCCCATGCTATTTGACCCCTAGATGGGGGCAGTGGTTGACAGACGCCAGGCGTATCCACACACCGGTGGGCCTGCACGTCGTGCCTCTGGGGCCCACTGCTGCTCCGAGATCCCCTGCAGATTAGCCTGGGGCCTCGCAGCACCCAGTATCTGTGTGTGGCCACGTGGAGGCACTGCAGGAGTCTTGGTGGTAGAGAGGCTGTGTACCGGCAGGAGGAGGCTTACGCACTCGGCTCCTCTTATTCACCTCCACTAGAGGGGCTAGCCGGTAGCAGTAGCTGAAAGCAGAGAGTAGCAGGCAGGAGCAACATGCAGCACACAACATGCAACATGCACTGACTACAAGTACATCTACGCACTACTGCACATGACACATCACACACACCCTGTGCAAGCAAACACACACCAATTATAAAACTAAATAATTATGAAATTAAATTAATGCATGCTTTATATAATAATTTTTCATTGGCAGTTCATGCTGACTAATGAATTAATTAATGTTAAATAATGGTGTAATGAATGAGGTGGATCAGACACATGAGTATTTGTTATGTTAAACAAATAGTGGAATACCCCTCCCCAACATGTTTTAGAGAAAACCAAGCCTCTGGTTACAGTGGTATCAAAGACACACATCAAGATCAGATTGTTTTACAACTCAAAGGGATGAAGAGTTTTCACTCTAAATTCACCTTGAAACAGACAAATGTAGCCTTTTACTGTACAGTACATCCTAATTTGTCTCCCTCCAGATTTAACAACTTGAGAAATGAAGGGACAAGTACCCAATTTTCCCCATCATCATAATTTTTCCTCTTTTAGTGTTTTGCTTATGTATTGAAACAAACTCTTTCAAATTAATATTTTAGAATTACATAACTGCTTTCAGCCTAGAGTCTTTCCACTTCAAGATACTCAAACTGGTTCCTTTTCACCAACCAACTTCAGGCAAGATCAACTTAAGCCTTCAGGTTACATCAGGACTCCCTTTCAGACAGACAAGACTATAATTTGCACCTTTTTACAGAGGTGTGTTTGAACTAAGAAACTGATGTTTCCTTCAAGCTGTAGATCTGCAGAATATCAAATTGTACCATAGATTAATGTCTTCATTTCTCTTCTCTTTACTGCTTAGGCTTCAACCCCTCTTCCTATGCCGACTAAATGTGTGTGTGTGTGTGTGTGTGTGTGTGTGTGTGTTTATGTGTGTTAGACTATTTTAAGTGTTTATCTAGTTAAAACACTTAAATCCTCTTCAGAAACAGAAAGTAGTGCAGCGGCTTTGGTTACAGGAATAACAGTTTAATGGTGGCATTTCTGCTGTTCCATCAGCACCATCAGCTGTCAAAAAGTCTCTTTCACTCATTCTGCCATGCACTTCTTACACCAGTGTTGTGCATTGTACCCAGTTGATGGGAGAAGTATTCTTATAATGCATTAAAAAACATTTTTTTAAATAAAAATACAAAATGATTAATTTGTAATAAATAATTATTCACGATATTTTGAAGTGTCCACGATAACAATATTGTGTGTGCATTATCATTGTTTATCCTATTGCTGAATACCAACACAACTCTATTCTGCATAATTTCTTTGCACAGTGCACTCTGGGACTTCTTGGCATGTACGTAAGTGGAGTGTGTGTGTAATTCAACAATGGAATCATTAGAGAATTTACAGTCTACTAGACTGCTTTCATTACTGTGTAATATGTGTAATAATAAAATGCTGGATATAGAGGTCATCTAAGAGTGCATAGACAAAGAAGAGCAACATTTGATTGAAGGAACACAGAAAATAAGGTTACAGCCATTATTGTATCATGAGTTGCTTATGAAAGCTATTGATCATGCAGCAGCAGAGCCGTGTAGAGGAACCATGAGAGGGGAGCACATGGCCATAATCAAAGGAGTCATTCATCATCAATGTGCTGAATATCTCAAGGGGCTGAAGAACAACTTTCATCTCTTAAAACTCATACTGAAAATTGCAGAAACATGGTTACCACTGCCTCAACAATCAGACTTTACCAGCAACGCTGGAGGAATAGCTAAATTCAAAGCTTAAAAATATGATTTAAAGAATTTAGAGAGGAATTCAAAGGGCAACTGTTACCTCAAATGTGCAGCTCTTCCCATCATTGGACACAGTCATTTTCTTGCTGACTATAGGGGTTATGATATACAGCATTGTTTTTTATGAAGTGCTCTGTTGCAGTATCATAAATAGTGTGCAACGTCCTGCAACACTGGGCTGGAACATTCTGTTTGCAAGCTTTTGGGTGTTGAATGAAGTTATTCTGATTCTAGTGCACATTTTCCACTGATAAACTGTGGTTGTAAACAGTAACTAACTCATTTAAACGAATGCTCCAGTTTGAATGTGCATTAGGATCTATCGACAGCATAATTGGCATATAAAAAATAAACTTGTCTTTCAGATAGTAAGAAGTAAGAAAAATAGTGTTTCCAATGATGCACTCTAAGTCTGCAGAGGTTTCAAAGCAGAAATGTATGGCTTGTATTATTTATTCTGTAAAAAAAAAATTCAAATGAAAAAAAGAGAGAACAAAACGTATCATTCTGTCAAGGTTTTAGTTGCTATTTTTCTAGGCACATTTGATTATGCATAATTGACATAAAATGTGAATATTTCTGTAAGTTACCTTTTCTGCAAATCATAAAAAAGTCACAAGCCTCCCTGTTTTCATTCAAAATATCTTTAACTGTGTTCTGAAGACGAACAAAGCTTTTATGAGTTTGGAACGGGGGAAAGTGATTAATTAAAAAAATTTCATTTTGGGAGGAGTATCCCTTTAAATAAAAGCTTTCATTGACACCAGGCCCAGCAAACGCCAGATCCTGAATGTGCCTATCTGTAATTGATAAGATAAATGCGGTCTCCACAAAATATTTGCTTATGACATAGTAGGGAAATATCATAAGTGGTGTTAAAATGGATAATACAAAGCAATAAACATGTTGTTAAAGATAGAAAAATACTGTGCAGTGTCTGGTTGTGGAAGAACTAAATCATTGCATAATCTTCCTTCGGATTCAAATATTAGGAATGTGTAGTTGAACTTTATTTTTAATTAAGTTCCAGCTCACATGAGTAAAACATTGAGCATTTGTTCGCTTCATTTCTCAGCAGATTCCTTTGTAAACAAGAAACAGGTCGACGCTGGATTTGCAGAAAGACTGAGATTAAAAGGCAATGCTGTGCAATCGGATCCAACAAGAATGGCGCAGCACACTAATGTGAGTAAAAAACATTTGTACTATGTTTTTACTATTGCTTTGTTAGAGATTGCTTGATCTGTCCTGACTATGTGTGCATCTATTGCACTATGTGTGCATCTGTTATCCAATCATGGCATTGGGCATTTACTTCCCAGTCTTCATTGTGGCACGCCCGTAAAAACGGAGCAATTCTCGAGCCAGCCTCAAAACCAGGATAGAAAATAGCCTATTACTTAATGTTTTTTATGTTTTTCAATGTAAAAATAAAAAAAAAAAGATACACAAATGTCATAAGTGGAGCTCAGACAACAGTATTTGTAAGGTATTTTCAGTGGTCAGAAGCCAAATATTGGACACTTTGTTTACTGCCAATAGTCATAGTATTTAAAACAGAATGTCAGAAGTATAAGTAATGTGGAAACAAGAAATGCATCTCGTTTCCCCTTTATCAAAACAATTGAATAGGATGTACTTCAAAATTCTTGAATCCTGAAGTACATGCATCGTACCCAATTAATTCAAAGATGCAACCTGACACTTCATCACAATGATGGGAGAAACAATAAAAGGATACATATTTGGAGACACTAAGAAAAGAAGACAAAATGGCAGTGAGATACCCAGACTATCAATGCTCTATTTATTTATATACCAAGAAATTGTTTAATCAGCCATTAAAGTGCTAAAACCATATTTGTGATTAATGATACATGATTATGCAATATGACTACTGGGCATGCTAGTGGTTTTCTTAACTTTCTTCCCATCACCTACTGTGACCCCGTACCACCTGCGGGACTCCTCTGGTCTTCCATTGGCTGTCCATGAGTCATCAGAAGTCAGACAACCATTATCACGCCTCTGGCTGTTTGGCTCTGAGATGCAGCCAACTTCTTCTATTTGTCTGTTGGTTGTTTGACTCCTTGAGCTGTTTCTTATTCTCTCCATCTCTTTATGCATCCCACCTGGGATCTGAAAATATTGTTCTTAAATGAGTTTCTATATTGCGTGTTATAAGATATAAACAAAAGTCTTTCTATCAGGCAACCAAGCAAGGCTGAAGAAAAAAATAAAAAATAAAACATCTGTAAAACATGCTCAAATAAAACACGATACACTCATAAGATAAAATGGAGTCATATAACGAAGAGTGGATAATTTATATGAGAGACATCATCTGCATGATTATCACAGCCGCCACACTGCATTGCATGAAAGACATTATCAAAAGCAATCTTATCAGACCTGTGTTCAAATACACCATTCCCTGCTATGTTAATTTAATCTAAGACCACAACATACACATACACCAGTCAGACATTTAAACATTACAAACATAGACTCAGTCTACTAAGTCATTTAGATAAACTTAATGCACTAACACTATCCAATCTGCAGTATGAAAAATAATTAACAACTACTCTTCATTATCTTCTATCCAACAATTGCATATACAATACTGTTTAAATGTTTGGGTCAGTAAGATTTGATTTTTTTTATTGCTGCTGAGACGCCACTGCACTTGTCATATAATCACAACTATGAAGTGTTTTTAACCTCATACTGTTTAGTTTAGGTTTCAGACAATTAAATAAACATGTACTTGCAAAACAATACATTTAGAGTTCAGCCCAGATGTTTATGGAAGCAGCAATAACAATCCATTAAAATATAATTTGCTGATATGTTTTATTAACATCAGATACACATACGTGTAGTGTAAGTAAACATAAAGTTAATTATATTCTTATCCCAGTTCTCCAGCCACTAATTTGCATGTATTTTGGGAGAAATTGATGAATTCACATGTGATAAATCCTGAACTGCAGTGCGAATAAACATGGCGGCGTCCATCTCACATTACAGATCACAATCAAGATAATTTAGAATGGTTTTTAAACGACAAAACACACTCATTCGCACATATTGTGAATTGGAATATCAGGTAGTTGATGATATGGTAAGCAAGATTGTGAATATTTTGGGAAAATAAAAGGGGAAAAACAAAATAAAAGGATCTATCATACTCTGTTATTGTGGCCGCGGTGTATCATGTGACAAGCATGATGCATCGCCATGGAAACAATAAAGTAAAAAATTCTAAAGTGAAGGTCACCTAAAAAAAAGTCACTCTGGGGGGGACCGCTAGAATATTTTAATCTCACAAGTGAAAGGGTTAAAAGAATAACTAATATTTAAAATAACATTTTCTATTTTAATATTTTTCAAATGTATTTTAATACTTCATTTGGACTGAATGCATCCTTGCTGAATTCATTTATTCATTTTTCAGAACAAAAGGAATAATGATAATAATAATTAATTGATCTTACAGATCTTTTATATGGTAGTGTATGTTGACTGTTGAATAACAAAAAAAGCTAAAAAAGCATCTATAAAGCATTTTAAGATGGAACTTTAAGTTCAACTTTTAATAACTTGCTTTACTTGAACAAATATATATATATATATATATATATATATATATATATATATATATATATATATATATATATATATATATATATTATTTTATTATTTTTTTTAAACTGCTAAACCTTCTTAAATGCACATTTCAAACTGTTGTTTTGGGGAAATGCTGTCAGGGTAGAATCTTACAGATCTTTTTCAGAAATAGATGTACCTTTTCTGACAAATTTTGACATAAATACAAACAGCAAAAACTGAAACTTCAATACAGTTACAATATCAGAAAAATGTGTAAGATTTAGCAGAATATACCTGTCAGGTTCTTGAGGCCGAGTTGTCTAAGGCCAAAGTGGGCATCTCGTCTGTAGTTGAGGAAGATGGCCAGAGCGTAGCGTCCTTCATACAGTTTAGTGCCACGGATGATCCGCAGGTTCTCCAGAGGAAGATAGTCGAACTGATTCAGAGCCACCAACACGTAACCCGTCACCTCACGGATGGACTGCAGAGATACAAATAAATATATACATTTTAAACTGAACAAATGCATAGTAGAGTTACTGTACATTTCTTAGGTGAATGCCATGAATCATTTTCTTTAGGCTATTCAAGGATGTAGTTTGGCCTTTAGTCAAGGCTTTACCAAAACATCATCATCAAGTCTATTAGTCGATTCATCAGACAGTCTTTGTATAATATGAAGAGATAATGGCCCAAGAGAGCGCTGGACCCTCCCTCTAAACACCACATCAATCATGTTGACATCCAATCACTGTTTCATACTGCGTATCATTAGCAGGCACAGAGGACAGGTCTATTTCATGCAGAAGAAGTGAATGTGATATAGCTGTAGTGACCGGACACACACATACTGGAACTATAGTCATAGAAATCCATCTGAAGAGCTGACCAAGCACACACTGACAGCTGTCGCATACCTGCAATACTAGAGATCATTATTATATCAAATTTCAGATGGGACTTCAAGGCCAACAGCAGGTGAAAATAATTGTTGTATGAATTGTAATGTTTTAAATATGCATACATACATACAGAGAGATTCTACTGAGGATTTATACAATATATAATTCACCTGAAATTAAAAATTTCCTTTTTACTTTACCTCGGGTCATCCAAGATAAAGATCAGGTTCTTCATCAGAACAGCTTTGGAGAAATCTATCATTACATCACTTGCTCACCAATGGATCATCTGCAGTGAATGGGTGCCATCAGAATAAGAGTTCAAACAGCTGATAGACACTTCACAATAGTCTAAATGATTCTGGTTCAGAAATTTGCATCTCATTAAGCAAAAATGTGTGTGTTTATAAGAAACAAATCCATAATTTTAAATGTAAAGTGTCACTTCTGGCCAAAATAGTCCATAATCCATAATAATGCTTCCTCCAATTAAACAGTCCATCCACTGTTGCCTTCTCACATCAAAATTAATCAACACATTTGTTTAGAACTGTTTTCACTTGTAAACAGTGCTTGGTCTGTGCATATGTCTCATTCAGACAAGATGTATTATTTTTTTTTAACTGAAGAAAGCAATATAACGGATAGAAGACTGATATTGTATATTATTGTGGGTTATTGTATATGTTTTTATCAGCTGATTGGACTCTTCTGACGGCACCCATTGTCAGCAGATGATCCATTGGTGAGCAAGTAATGCAAAGATAAATTTCTCCCAATCTCAAACTCATCCACATCTCGGATGGCCTCACTACTAAATCTGTGTTTGTTATTGTCATCAGCAGCTTCTGTTACCTAGCAACAAACAACAATCCTCACCTTACACAGGCCTCCAGGACATGGGGATAGTTTCTAATTTGGTTCTAATTTGCCTTATTTAATTAAAGGATTACCTTGCTTTTCACAGCCCTCTCAAATAACAGTACTTTGAAACTAATTTGTTTTCTTACCCTTTGGACATTAAAACAATCACTGGACCAGTGCTTTAACTTTATAAAGAAATAATAAAAAAGAAAAAGAAAACTGACTTTATTATTATTATTATTACCTTCCTAAAAACACAGTCTGATTCAACTGCAGTTACAGTTCCGCGCCGCAATTCATAATTGATTTAAGCCAATTTAGCAAGCAGTAAACAATAAATAATTTATTTCTAAATGAGGTTTAAGCTGCCTAATGCATAGTTTTTGGTCACGTGATTGGCTCGAAGACCTGGCAAGCAAAACAGTCATAGACCTGCAGCACAAGCCTGTCAATTTTCTATCTGTTCCAATCCAAAAATATTTAGATCATCTCTCAAAAGAATAAAATAAAGACATGAACAAAATGCACGTTTTGGCCATTAGAAATCCATATATATCACCCGCTGCAATATTTCAATCACTAAAAACAGTTCAAATTCAGTTCACACATTATTGATGATGTGTGTTTTATGCAGGTGAGCAAATGAACCCGGAATATGAAAACACTGCACTAAATGGTTAAGTGTCACCTTTATAATGGTTTTCTGTGGGAAAACATTTAATATTACACTTATTACACACTGAGTTTATTTTTTGGGTTCATTTGCTTGCCTGTACAAAGTATGCATCGTCGATAAGGTGTTTACTGCGTTTGGCCTTTAAATATCACTGTCTACTACATTACTTAATGCAAACCTCATAAAAATAACTGGTGGTCAGTGGACATCACGAGGGTGTGACATCACGTGAAAACTGTCAATGTGCCTGTGGAGGTTTTGCTCTTTTAAACAGGAGCTTGACGTAACTTTGAATAATGTAGGATCACAGTGAGCCGCATGTTAACAAACACCGCTTTAGCTAAATGTTATGCATAAACACAGTCGCTGTGAGTATTTTTAATACAGAAAATTATTTTTGGCAGGTTTACATTCCAGATCTACAGTACGTATTAGTTAAGGACAGATAGCTTCAGAAAATCACTAAACACTATCTTGTTTTCAAGATACAGTAACAACAAAATGAAAATTTGCAGGTACCAAAGTAAGACAAAAATTTGCAATATGAGCTGTGGTAAATTTGTGTAAAGGAAGCACAACAGAGGCAATTTTTTTTTTTATAATAATAATAATAATAATAATAATAATTAAAGTTACTCTAAGTTGGTGAAAATAAATAAATAAACACAAATCCAAAAAAAGAAAAAAAAAAGAAAGGAAGATATAATATCGATATATGAAATTTTGGTATTATTTTTCAGTAAAACTATCTGCATTAAAGTTTGTGCATTAAGGGTAACTTTACCATTAAGGGGAAGCTGTATCTTTAAGAGATCTGGACAGGCTATGAGATCATGAAAAGTTTTTGCTATTCTAACTGTTCCCTTCACACACTAAAATTAGTTTATACTATCTATGCACTTCCCAGGAGAAAAGTCAACAGGGTGCATGTAGAAGACATTAAACATACAATGAACATATGAATGCTGATATTCAAAGGAATAAACAGGCTGTCCAATGTCATGCATCACAAACCTTGAAGCTGTAAAAGAGCGAAAATAATTTTAATTGTGGTCAAATAATTACATTTAGGAATAGGTACTCAAGTAATGGTGGATGATTTCAAACAATTATATCCCTTTATTAAAAATTGGTTGATCAAAAACATTGATGATTATACAGTAATGTGAAATGTAGTATATGTAAGAGATAATGATTTTACCGCACAATGTAGAGGCAAAGAACCACCTGAAACTCGTCAGTTACGGCTCGTTAGATCTAGCATTCTGCCCACTTTAAATCAGACACAGAAATTAAGTAGTGTGGTAAGACTCAGTTTATTTGAATGAATTACACCATTTATTTTAATTCGTTATTGAGAGTGAAAGAGAGAGAGAGAGAGAGAGAGAAAGAGAGAGAGAGAGATGCATGTTAAAATGACCTGCATCTGAGTAACTTGAGTTTAGTTACTACTTTATATGCAGTATATATATGGATAGATTATAATTTAATTTTTTATTTTCTGCTTTTATACATTTTAGAATATAGATTTTTATATTTTAGCTATTTCTATTTTAATTTTTTACATGTCTACAATATATATTTTGTTTCAGTTAATATTTATTTTAAATAACTTTTAATGATCTTATTTCTAGTTTTTAACTATACTGTAATAACCCTGGGCTGCATTTCCCAAAAGCATTGTAAGCCTAGATAGTAGAACCATTGCCAATAATTTAGCTATTAATGCACAATTCTTATCATATACACACACACACACACACACACACACAATCACACACATCTATGACCTATACAAATAATTTACAGTTTTATTACAGCTTTTCGGAAATGCACCCTTGATCTGCTATCCATTCACTAATACCTCTATACTTTGTCCACAGATAATTAATTTGTATCAATTTTTTTTTTCCTAATGAAATTTAGGAGAAACATTAAAAGAAAGGTTAACCTTTAAATGTTAGAGAACTGCTGTCCTGTGATCTACAAAAGAGCAAACTCTTTTACAGAAATTGTTAGTAAAACCTCTCCAGCAAACGATAAATATTTGGAGATCTAATGACTTTACAATCTGCATTTTCAAATACTTGACTGTCTTTGTTAAAAGCATGATGAAAGTAAGCTGAGGTCTTTTGAGCGAGACCGCAGCAGATGTAACAGGAGAATATTCCGAACAAACAAAACAACTCCAGTTACAAGCAAGAAAGTGGTAGGAGAGCATATTTCGCAAGAGATATGCGACAGTGAATGAGGAGGGTAGTTGACAGAACCCTGCAGTGAGAAGTGGGATGAGTTTCAGGGTCACAATCATCCATTTTTAGATGACAGAATGTGGTGAAGGCGTCTTTACGTGCAGGCACGGTCTGTTCTGCATTCAAACTGAAGAAAAACATAATATAAATGTCATCTCTATTGTTAAATGCAATCTGTTTGTTCCACTCCATGTGGCAAGCTACATGACACTGCACATATTTGCCTGAAACTAGCTCTATCTGCCAAATATTAAAAATCCATAAAGGAAAACAATTTGGAGGGCTAAATTAAGCAGCATTGAAGACTCATTTTAATAACAATGCATGCTGTAAGCAAAGTTTGGTCTTCCATAACTACAATAATGGGTCTTCCTTTAGTGCCTGCTGTCTCACACGATCATTGCCTTCATTCAAATAGCAATCATGACTTTTACAAATATCTTTACAAACAAAGGCAATCATTCAACCACTGGAGAAGAAAGCATATTGTAAATGATAAACCATACATTTCTGAAAATAGCTATGAATCTAAATTACACAGAAGTAGATTCATAAAAGGACATTTTTATTTTGTTTTTATTTTTAATTTTACTTTTTAAGCCAATAAATGGCTTTACTGCATTTGGTGCTGTTCTAAAAATCAATCTGCAGGCAAAAAGTCTTTAGAAAAAGATTTTGTGTAATTGATTTAGAATTAATTACACTTCAGCTTCGTTTATGCCAAGGTCAATATTGTCTAATTTGACAGATTAAGACACACAGTTCAATCGTCATTCATACGAATGCTCTGCATTCAATTATGGTCATTTCTATTATCGGAGCTTTTCGTTTAGCTGTAATAATTTCCAGGTGTCCATAATTGCTGAGGAATTCATCTCACCTCAGAAACCGTGTCAAGACACTGCTGGCTGTAATGAGACAACCATGGATAAACTGAACGGACACACTTCATAAGACTTTCAATGAAAAAATAAATAAATAAAATAATTAAATAAATAAATGTAGTTTATTGTTTAACTTAAACTGAAAATAAGATTACTCAGGGTAAATAAATGTGGTTTTAGAGCAGAAAGTGCAATTAAAATTTATTAATTATTAAGAAAGCAAGCAACACATTAAATTCAACTTCATTTGGCATTTGTGTTCGTATTATATATTTTTTTGCTTCTTATATATATATATATATATATATATATATATATATATATATATATATATATGTATAGTTTATTATTGTACGTTTCATAGGATTAGAATGACACAATAATAAATTGAGACAATAAGCTGTAATAAATGTGTCAATTATTTGTATTTGTAGTACATAATAAATACGAACACAAATTTACATTTAAAATAAAAGCTCATGGGTACTCCAGGACAGGTTTGAGAACCACTGCATTATAAGATGATGCAGATAACACTAAAATAACACTGGTGAAACAATATAATGATTCTGAATCATTGCTTCAAGATAAAACATTTCTTGCACCAAAAACAGAAATGAGAATGCTTGATGTGGATTTCAATTAAAATGTCAAACAGTTATTCTTCCTGTTTGCTGTTGACGGCTGTACTGCGTTTGAGCTCCGTCACTATATTCTTTTCATTGACTATTTTTAACTTAAAAATCAATTTTATACATCATTGTTTCCGTTTATATAACGCGTGAATATATCCTCTATTGTATTCTACAACAAAAACAATCAGAGCGCCTCGCTATCACTAGTTTTATTTTGATCTCCCGGGTCCGCTATTAGCTTTTAGCCAGTTAGCATCAGCAAGCGTGTTTGCTGCTAACTGCGCTTACATTGCTAATAATCTATTCTCACACATTACCACTGCTGTACTCACTGTTACTTGCTTTAATGGCGGATGAATGTCTCCACTCTGTGCAGCTCGAGCTCGAGGCCGTGGGGAAGCAGATTCGCGACCTGGAACAGAGGCAGGCCAAGCTGAGAGAGCGGAGAGCCGCGCTGGAATCATCCCGGGCTGACGCTCACAAGTCCGGGGTAAGTATACAGCGTGCTGTTAACAGTCCCACCACGTCTACTCCGTGTGTTTCTCTGCGCAGGCCCGGTGCACCCAGGACGCGATCTTCCCAGATGTCCTTCACTGCGACGCCGGGACACCACGGACCCTGGGTGCATCCACAGCGGAGGACGCGAGCCGGGTCCCGGGCGACTACTTCTCCCCCTCCTGCCTTCGAGCTCTCCATCCAGAACCGCTTCGCTCCCCTCCGCGAGACAGGACGCGACGCTGTGATCATCGGAGACTCCATCGTCCGACACGTAAGTGCTACGTTAGCCGAAGGTAAAGTGCACACTCATTGTTTGCCTGGTGCTCGTGTTCTCGATGTTTCTGCGCAGATACCCACGATCCTGAAGGACGGCGAGAGCCCCAGAGCAGTCGTGCTTCACGCCGGGGTTAACGACACCACGCTGCGGCAGACGGAGACGCTGAAGAGGGACTTCAGGAGCCTGATCGAGACGGTTCGCAGCACGACGCCCGCGGCGACGATCGTCGTGTCAGGACCACTGCCCACGTATCGACGAGGACACGAAAGGTTCAGTAGACTTTTTGCTTTAAATGAATGGTTGTTGTCATGGTGTAAAGAACAGAAACTGCTATTTGTTAATAACTGGAATCTTTTCTGGGAGCGTCCTAGACTGTTTCGCGCTGATGGATTACACCCCAGCAGAATTGGAGCGGAGCTTCTCTCTGACAACATCTCCAGGACACTTCGCTCCATGTGACTAGTAAGACAATTCTCAAATAACCATTATGATGAGTTTTGTTCTAACCGCTTAAATGCTAAAGGTACTTGCGCTGTAAAACCTATTAAGACTGTGTCTGTTCCCCGAATAGTGAGGTCAAAATATAAATATAATGTAGGATCTAGAAAAAATCTTATCGTAATTAAAGCAGAAAAATTTAAAGTAAATGAACAAAAACAATTTTTAAAGTTTGGGCTCATAAATATTAGATCACTCGCACCAAAAGCAGTTATTGTAAATGAAATGATCACAGATAATAGTTTTGATTTACTCTGCTTGACTGAAACCTGGCTAAAACCAAATGATTATTTTGGTCTAAATGTGTCATGATCTCAGTGGGGGCTGAGGCCTTTTCTGTCCTGGAGCACATGATTTGGGTTTTGCTGGCTCTCCAGGTGTTTCACTATTCTCGCTATGTTTTCTCCGCCCCTCTTGTTATCCCTGTTAACGTTTTCTCCCTCACCTGCACCCTGTATTACTCTGATTATCTTCCCTTTATCTTACCCTTGTGTTTGCTATCTTGTGTCAGTCCGTAAGCGTTGCTAGAGTAAGCTTCTAGTTGCTTGTCTTAGTTTGCCTGACTTCGGTTTTTGTATCTTTTCTCTATCTAGTCGGCCTGCTTTTTTTGTTTTTTTCCCTGCTTGCCTTTCGTACTCAGTAGTCCTCATCAACCAGGCGCCTGTCTCGACTCACCTGTGCATTGCCTTCGGACGCTTCGGCTCGCCAGCGCTGATCTGCCACCTGTTCCTCCCTGCTGTGCGGCGGTCGCCGTAGGGATCTTCGAGCTGGCTGTACATGCAGAGCGCTGACTCTCTCATGCTCCAATGGATTAAGTCCTCTGAGTAACTCAATAAAACGCCTCATTCATTCTACCGCAGTTGGGTCCTGTTCCTTTCCCTGACAGTACGGACTGACCAGAAATGGACCCAGCGGGTGAAGAGTTCGTTCGATCGGCTATCGCTCATCAAGGCGCTCTCCTCGGCCACCAAGCCAGCCAGCTTTCGTCCACCGCTCAGGAGGTAGAGACACTCACTACCCAAATGGCCGAATTAAGTGATCGCTTCCGTGAACTACAAAGTGTTCTGTCATCCGCCGCCCCGATGGGTTCTCAGCCTCTCGCTCAGCTCGAGCCCGAGCCGCACGCTAATAATCCGCCCTTGTATGACGGAGATCCCAATTCATGTCGGGCTTTCCTGTCTCAATGCGCGTTGGTGTTCGCGCTGCAACCGCGCCGTTACGCTACAGAGCGTTTGAAGATCGCTTATGTCATCACACTGCTGACGGGAGAAGCTCGCGACTGGGGAACGGCTGTTTGGGACGCGAGGGCCCATTTTTGTTCAAACTTTGAAGATTTTCGCTGTGAAATGATGAAGCTGTTTGATCGCTCCGTGAAGGGGGATGAGGCTGCTTCCCGACTCGCACGGCTCCGTCAAGGTGGGCGTTCTGTTACGGAGTACGCCATCCAGTTTAAGACTCTAGCGGCCTCTTGTGGTTGGAATGAGGAGGCGCTGCGGGCTATGTTTCGGGAGGGCCTGAGCTTTGACATTCAGGACGAGATAGCTACACACGAGCTGCCCAAGACCCTGGAGGGTTTTATTGACTTGGCCATTCGAGTCGAGAGCCGTCTTCATCTACGTCAACGACGTTTGACTTCCCGTCCATCTTGGGGGCTAGAAGATACCCAGCCATTCAAGCCCCAACAACCGCCTCTATCACCCCAGATGGATTCTGAACCCATGCAGCTGGGGCGACTGCATTTGTCGGCCCAGGAGAGACAACATCGGCTGGTGAAGGGCCTCTGCCTGTATTGTGGAGGGTCAGGTCATTTTGTTCAGTCATGTCCATTAAAAGCCAGAGCCCACTAGTCAACCGGGGAGTCCTAGTGGGCGTTTCTCCCCTCATCTCCCCTCAGTCACGTACCCAACTGTCTGCCACCATCAAGTACCAGGGCTCAGATCACTCCTGCAAGGCTCTTATTGATTCTGGCGCTGAAGCCAGTTTCCTGGACTATTGCACTGCAAAGAATTGGGGCATTCCAGCCGTCTCTCTTCCTTCTCCTATCACAGTCTGGGGTCTTTCTGGTCAGCCGGTCGCCACCATCACTCACACCACTCCTCGTGTAAGTCTTGTTGTTTCGGGCAATCACCATGAGTCCGTTGTGCTGTACCTTCTGAAGTCCCCTCATGCCAGACTTGTTTTGGGACATCCTTGGTTGGCTCAGCACAGCCCTCATGTGGATTGGTCCCGCAGTCAAATTGTTTCATGGAGTCAGTCGTGTCATGCATGTTGCCTTGGTTCTGCCTCTCCTCCTGTGTCTGTCACTCCTGTTTTTCAGGTGGAGCCTGCTGACCTCACTGGGGTACCGGCGGAGTACTTCGATCTGCGGCTGGTTTTCAGCAAGTCTCGAGCCACCTCGCTCCCTCCTCATCGACCGTTTGATTGTGCCATCGATCTCCTTCCAGGCACTTCTCCGCCCCGGGGGCGCCTTTTTTCCCTGTCAGGTCCTGAACGAGAGGCCATGGACTCATACATTCAGGAATCCTTAAGGGCCGGACTCATCCGCCACTCATCCTCCCCTGCTGGTGCTGGGTTCTTCTTCGTTAAGAAGAAGGATGGCTCTCTGCGTCCTTGCATTGATTATCGAGGGTTAAATGACATAACTATAAAGAACCGGTACCCCTTGCCGTTAATGTCATCTGCCTTTGAACTTTTGCAGGGAGCCAAGGTCTTCACTAAATTAGACCTCCGCAACGCCTATCACCTCATCCGTATTCGTGAGGGCGATGAGTGGAAGACAGCCTTCAATACCCCCACGGGACACTATGAATACCTGGTCCTTCCGTTTGGGCTTACTAATGCTCCGGCTGTCTTCCAGGGCATGGTCAATAACGTGTTGGGAGACATGATTAATAGGTTTGTCTTTGTGTACCTTGATGATATTCTCATCTTTTCTCCCTCCCCTCAGGTACACACTCAGCATGTGCGCCAGGTCCTCCAACGGCTTCTTGAGAACCAGCTATATGTCAAAGCGGAGAAGTGCGAGTTCCACGCCAAGTCCGTTTCGTTCCTGGGGTTTATAGTCTCAGAAGGGGAGATCAAGCCTGATCAGGCCAAGGTCAAGGCTGTCGCCAAGTGGCCAGTCCCCAACTCCAGGAGGGCTCTGCAGCGGTTCTTGGGCTTTGCCAACGTTTATCGGCGATTCATCAGGAATTTTGGCCAGGTAGCTGCACCCCTAACGGCGCTCACCTCCATTAAGGTACCGTTTACCTGGAGTACGCAGGCTCAGGAGGCCTTTGATAATTTAAAGTCCCGGTTTATCTCTGCTCCTGTTCTCTCTGTTCCAGATCCTGAACGGCAATTCATTGTTGAGGTGGACGCGTCGGAGGTTGGGGTAGGCGCGGTCTTGTCCCAGCGCTCCAGTAAGGATGGGAAGATGCACCCTTGTGCATATTTTTCCCATCGCCTTAACCCGGCTGAACGAAACTACGACATAGGTAATCGTGAGCTGCTGGCGGTGAGGTTGGCCTTGGGTGAGTGGCGCCACTGGTTGGAGGGGTCGGCGCTGCCCTTCTTGGTCTGGACGGATCATAAGAACTTAGAATACATCCGTTCGGCCAAGAGGTTGAGTCCGCGCCAGGCCCGCTGGGCACTCTTCTTTGACCGTTTTAACTTCACCCTTTCGTACCGGCCTGGGGCTAAGAACGTCAAACCTGATACTCTATCCCGTCAGTTCGAGTGCCCGGGAGAGGAGGTGCCTACCGAGACCATACTCCCGGATGGAGTGGTGGTGGGGGTGCTCTCCTGGGACGTCGAGCGGCGGGTGGAGGAGGCCGGACGAGGGGTGGAAGTACCAGTTGAGTGTCCAGCGGGTCGGTTGTTCGTGCCGGCAGTGTTACGCCCCGAGGTCCTTCAGTGGGGGCATGAATCTAAGGTCACCTGCCATCCAGGAATCAGGAGGTCTCTGGCTGCCATCCGTCAGCGATTTTGGTGGCCCTCAATGGGCCAGGATGTCAGGCAGTTTGTATTGGCTTGTTCAGTTTGTGCCCAAAACAAGGTCTCTAACCGTCCCTACATTGGCCAACTTCAACCCTTGCCCATTCCTTCTCGCCCCTGGTCACACATTGCCTTAGATTTTGTCTCTGGCTTGCCTGTCTCAAATGGTAACACTGTTATTCTCACAGTGGTGGATCGCTTTTCTAAGGCGGTTCATTTTGTGCCCCTCCCCAAACTCCCCTCTGCCAAGGAGACCGCCCAACTGGTAATTGACCACGTCTTCCGTATCCATGGGCTTCCGGTGGACGTAGTCTCTGACAGGGGTCCCCAGTTTGTCTCCCGGTTTTGGCAAGAATTTTGTCGACAGATTGGGGCCTCTACAAGTCTGTCATCAGGATTTCACCCCCAGACCAACGGTCAGTGTGAACGAGCCAATCAGGATCTCGAGCGAGTTCTCCGCTGCCTGGCATTCCGTAACCCTGCCTCCTGGAGCCAACAGCTCACGTGGATTGAGTATTCCCATAATACTCTTCCAGTAGCATCCACAGGTATGTCACCCTTTGAATGTTCTGTTGGTTACTCCCCTCCCTTATTTCCCTCTCAGGAACCCGATGCCGCAGTTCCGTCTGCCCTAGCCTTTGTTCGAAGATGTCGCCGCATCTGGAGGAAGGCTAGGAAGGCCCTGGCCCAGGCCTCTAGGCGGACCAAGGCAGCGGCTGATCGCCACCGGACCCCAGCACCCCGTTATGTCTGTGGTCAGAAGGTATGGCTGTCTTCCAAGGACCTGCCTCTCAGGGCTGTCTCTCGCAAACTGGCACCCAGGTTCATTGGCCCATACCAGATCACCAAGGTCATTAATCCGGCTGCGATACGGCTCAAGTTGCCCTCCTCTCTTGGTCGGGTTCACCCTGTTTTCCATGTATCCAGGGTTAAACCAGTTTTAAGATCCCCTCTTAATACCAACAGTTTCTCCCCTGCCCCCCCTCCCCCTCGTCTAGTGGATGGTTCTCCTGTCTATGCTGTTAGGAGATTACTAGATGTTCGTCGTCGTGGCAGGGGCTTTCAATACCTGGTGGACTGGGAGGGTTACGGCCCGGAGGAGAGGAGTTGGGTCCCAGCTCGGGACATTCTGGATCGGTCGCTGATCGACGACTTCCGCCGCAAACATGGTAAGCCCCTTCCTTAGGTCGCCTGGTGGCGTTCCTGGGGGAGGGGGTACTGTCATGATCTCAGTGGGGGCTGAGGCCTTTTCTGTCCTGGAGCACATGATTTGGGTTTTGCTGGCTCTCCAGGTGTTTCACTATTCTCGCTATGTTTTCTCCGCCCCTCTTGTTATCCCTGTTAACGTTTTCTCCCTCACCTGCACCCTGTATTACTCTGATTATCTTCCCTTTATCTTACCCTTGTGTTTGCTATCTTGTGTCAGTCCGTAAGCGTTGCTAGAGTAAGCTTCTAGTTGCTTGTCTTAGTTTGCCTGACTTCGGTTTTTGTATCTTTTCTCTATCTAGTCGGCCTGCTTTTTTTGTTTTTTTCCCTGCTTGCCTTTCGTACTCAGTAGTCCTCATCAACCAGGCGCCTGTCTCGACTCACCTGTGCATTGCCTTCGGACGCTTCGGCTCGCCAGCGCTGATCTGCCACCTGTTCCTCCCTGCTGTGCGGCGGTCGCCGTAGGGATCTTCGAGCTGGCTGTACATGCAGAGCGCTGACTCTCTCATGCTCCAATGGATTAAGTCCTCTGAGTAACTCAATAAAACGCCTCATTCATTCTACCGCAGTTGGGTCCTGTTCCTTTCCCTGACAAAATGAGTCTACTCCACCTACTGTTATAAGCATGAGCCCCGTCAGACTGGTCGTGGCGGGGGTGTTGCAACAATATATAGTGATATTCTCAATGTTACCCAGAAAACAGGATACAGGTTTAACTCTTTTGAAATATTTCTGCTAAATGTTACTCTGTCAGACATGCAAAAGAAATCTAATGTATCTCTTGCTCTGGCTACTGTGTATAGACCACCAGGGCCGTATACAGAATTCCTGAAAGAATTTGCAGATTTCCTCTCAGACCTTCTAGTTACAGTTGATAAGGCGCTAATCATGGGAGATTTTAATATTCACGTTGATAATGCAAATGATACATTAGGACTTGCGTTTACTGACCTAATAAACTCCTTTGGAGTCAAGCAAAATGTCACCGGGCCCACTCATCGTTTTAATCATACACTAGATTTAATTATATCGCATGGAATCGATCTTACTGCTATAGATATTGTACCTCAAAGTGATGATATTACAGACCATTTCCTTGTATCGTGCATGCTGCGTATAACTGATATTAACTATATGTCGCAGCGTTACCGTCTGGGCAGAACTATTGTTCCAGCCACCAAAGAAAGATTCGCAAATAACCTGCCTGATCTATCTCAACTGCTAATTGTACCCAAAAATACACACGAATTAGACGAAATTACTGACAACATGGGCACTATTTTCTCTAATACATTAGAAGCTGTTGCCCCAATCAAATTGAAAAAAGTTAGAGAAAAACGTACTGTACCATGGTATAACAGTAATACTCACTCTCTCAAGAAATTAACTCGTAGTCTTGAACGCAAATGGAGAAAAACTAACTTAGAAGTTTTTAGAATTGCATGGAAAAACAGTATGTCCAGCTATAGACAGGCTCTAAAAACTGCTAGGGCAGAGCATATACACAAACTCATTGAAAATAACCAAAACAATCCTAGGTTTTTATTTAGCACAGTGGCTAAGTTAACAAATTACCAGATGCCACCTGATTCAAATATTCCACCAACGTTAAATAGTAATGACTTTATGAATTTCTTCACTGATAAAATAGATAACATTAGAAATACAATAGCGAATGTAGATTCTACAGCGTCTAACACTTCAGTTTCATCCATCGCACCCAAAGATAAACTGCAGCGCTTTACAACCATAGGACAGGAAGAGCTAAATAAACTTATCACTGTATCTAAACCAACAACATGTTTATTAGATCCTGTACCCTCAAAATTACTGAAAGAGCTGTTACCTGTAGCAGAAGAAACGCTTCTCAATATCATAAACTCGTCGTTAACTTTAGGACACGTCCCAAAACCATTCAAGCTGGCGGTTATCAAGCCTCTTATTAAGAAACCAAAACTAGATCCTAGTGTACTGGCAAATTATAGGCCTATTTCAAATCTTCCATTTATGTCTAAAATTTTAGAGAAAGTTGTGTCTGCTCAATTGAGCACCTTCCTGCATAAAAATGATATGTATGAAGAATTTCAGTCAGGTTTTAGGCCCCACCATAGCACAGAAACTGCACTTGTTAAAATTACAAATGACCTGCTCCTTGCGTCAGACCAAGGCTGCATCTCATTTCTAGTCTTACTTGATCTTAGTGCTGCGTTCGACACCATAGATCATGACATACTCATAGATCGATTACAAAACTATACAGGTATTCAAGGGCAGGCTCTAAGATGGTTTAGATCCTACCTGTCCGATCGCTACCATTTTGTTTACTTAAATGGGGAGTCATCTCATTTATCATCAGTAAAATATGATGAAATAAATGTTGCCCCTTGGTAATATTATTAGAAAATACGGAATTAGCTTCCACTGTTATGCTGATGATACTCAGCTATATATCTCAACGAGACCAGATGAAACTTCCCAATTATCTAAGCTAATAGAGTGTGTTAAAAATGTAAAAGATTGGATGACACACAATTTTCTCCAATTAAATTCGGATAAGACAGAGATACTAATTATTGGACCAAAAAACACTACACAGAATCTTGTAGATTACAATCTGCAACTAGACGGATGTACTGTTACTTCCTCTACAGTCAGAAATCTGGGTGTTATATTAGACAGCAATTTGTCTTTTGAAAATCATATTTCCAATGTTACAAAAACTGCATTCTTCCATCTTAGAAACATTGCCAAGCTACGAAACATGTTATCTGTTTCTGATGCAGAAAAGCTAGTTCATGCATTCATGACCTCTAGACTGGACTATTGTAATGCACTTCTAGGTGGTTGTCCTGCTTCTTCAATAAACAAGCTACAGGTCGTCCAAAATGCAGCAGCTAGAGTCCTTATGAGGTCAAGAAAATATGATTATATTACCCCAATTTTACAGTCTCTGCACTGGCTACCTATTAAGTTCCGTATCAGTTACAAATTATCATTACTTACCTATAAGGCCCTAAATGGTTTAGCTCCAGCGTACCTAACTAGCCTTCTACCACGTTACAATCCATCACGCACCCTAAGGTCACAAAACGCTGGACTTTTGGTCGTTCCTAGGATAGCAAAGTCCACTAAAGGAGGTAGAGCTTTCTCACATTTGGCTCCCAAACTCTGGAATAGCCTTCCTGATAATGTTTGGGGTTCAGACACACTCTCTCTGTTTAAATCTAGATTAAAAACACATCTCTTTCGCCAAGCATTCGAATAATGTTTCTTTTTAATTGTGAGTGTAGTTGCATCTGTTCAAAGTTGCATTTTTATTCATTAGCATGGGTTAAACTAATTTTACTTTGTTGGATCAGCAGCTATGCTAATGTAAGGGAAACAGGTCAATTTAGCTCAAAGGGAATCATTTAAGATTTTAAAGGGAATTTGAACAGAATCACTGTTTCACGGCTGTTCACGGAGACGCGCCTGCGGTTCAGTGAACGAGCCGTTTAACATCAAATCTGCGCTGGATACTAATATCCAAACTATAGTGAAAACACTATCAATTAGCACAGTAACAAGATCGGCAGTTTAAGACATTAACTTGTAAGCACAAAACACAAGATACTTCTCTTTTCAATATGAATAAGGCTTTATTAGATAAATCTAAGACCTATAAACTAATCTAACACATAAACACACGCACACACACATTCACACAAGTTGCAGGAAGGTCGAAAGTTAGGGAAAGATGAGTTTAAGAGAATGGAAATATGGAATCCCAAGTTAACAGCGATACGTTAAATTGCATAGACATGAACAACCATCAATCACGTAATTAGCGCTCGCATTGAGTTCCTCAATGGGGTTAAAATTATATTAGATACACCAGCACAACAAATATCTGGGAATACGTTGCCTTCGTTTGCTGTGAAAGGGACTCCAGTTGAAAGGGGTATCCCGGTGTCGCTGATTGGCTGGAAGTTCAGTAGTGAAGTGACGTCTTGGGAAGCCCGTGGTTGTTGAGCGTTGGCTGAAAGTGCAGAGTCGTGTTCGCTGGTTGAAGTTGAATGGACGTTACAAAACTTAACTCAGAACACGAAACTCTCAAACGGAAAAGAAAAGAAATAAAGTTTGACGAGACTAGGTTGTTTTCTTTCTCATCGTGGCATAGTAGCAGCAGGCAGGCACGCTGGAACCGCGCTCAAAGAACAATGATGATTAACCGCATGGCTAGATGCTACAAGCTAAAGCTACAAGCTAAAAGCTAAGAGCAGGCATGACTGATAGCACGAGCAAGGCTGGAACTAAAAGCAGACTAAAAGCCCGCATGACTGATAGCACAAGCAATGCTAGACTAAAAGCCGACATGGCTAATAGCAGCAGCTAGACTAGAACTAAAAGCAAGATTTAATCGTGTCCAAAGTTTTTAAACTTCCTTGTTGGCCACCCCTCAAATGCTGCCTTGACCAATCAGATATGGTCCTGGGGTCTGGGGTATCATAAATCATTGTTTATCTTACCAAGCATGTGGTTCTTGCCTCACAGGGTCTAATTTTGGACATGATTCCTATAACATGATTATGATATATTTTACAAATAAATGATTGTCAGGACAATATCAAGCAAGAAAATGCGATTATTTCAATACTAGACATGACTATGTATCCTATAGTTATCAAAAGACATACACAATAAGTGATTATACATGATAGTCAAATGTGTGGGTTACACATAAATGAATATGGAGTTAAGCAATGGAATGATTCATTCATAAGTCTTTTTGAGTTCATTCTGGTCCATATATAATGTATAAAAAGGGTTTCTTTGCCATTCTCTGGCAAAGGACTTTTCTGTTAAGACAAAGGTTTAAAGCCCTTCCCCCTTAGGAATTTCAGTCTGGTTTCACTGGCTGGGGGGGAAGTCAATGCAAGTATTTAACTTGATCTCCTGGGTTTACATGTGATGTCCAGCGTTGCATTTCAATCACGAACAATAAATTTGACAATCTCTTCTTCGAATTAAAATTGTTAATAATTGTTCTATTGGTGTTAATGTTGAAAGCTGTTGTGTGAACAAGTTGGTTGGTTGGTTATCTTGCTTGGTTCCTGTGGCACTAGAACTGATTTATGACTTCCTGAGGAATTCAGCTCATGTTTCAATGCACACAGCTCTGATAGACTCTTTGATTTGTCTGATTTGACTCATTTCTGCTACATATATCCCCCTTTCGATCGGCGAGGTGTTTAGGTGAAGACATCGTCGATCGCTGGAGAAACAAAGGCAGAAGAAGCAGACAAACACAGCAAACAGCAAGACAACACCTCCATGACAGTTACTGTACTGGTGCAGGCATCAGGCTATTTAGGTACACGTGGTTAAGTTCAATTAGTCAATGTAGTTTAGCACATTGAGGATAGTTTAGATCGTCTTGGAAATTGTTTTTATTTTGATTCATCAATCAAATTTGTGGTTAACTTTGTTTGGTTCTTCTAGGTTGTCTTACTTTACATGTTTACCATTAGTTTTCTAGTAATTTCATTTTCAATTCAATGAATTGACCTATCATGCATGGAGCTCTCTGGCTTCCATTCAGTTTAGAGTGGCTGGCGGATATTAGGTGTTGCGAGTCAATCCTAATATCAGACCTTCGACCCCCGCAGGGTGTCTAGGCGTTTCACCTACTCAGGAAAGAGGGGAAGGAGAAGGATAGGTAAAAGAAGAACAAAACAAAACAAGGCTGCTGTGGGTTTTCCTAGCATGTGTCACAACTACTATTGAGCTAGGATGTCAGGTGCAGCTAGTGTGTCGTGAACCTTAACTTAGTGTCAGGTGTTCTACCTATTGTGAGGATGGCTGCACGTTTCTTCATGGATGGTATGTGTAACTTTGTTACGCTAAAAGTTGGATATTCTACCTGTGGGAAGAATATGTTTGTTGACTGTTTTATCAGTAGATGTGTTTACCTCTGGGTGTAGGTAATGTTGTGTGTTACTGGTGTAGTGCATGTGTGGTCAGATCTGTTCAAATCTGTGTTGTCTCCCCCTTTTTCTAGCATGTCACTGAAGACTGGCTCTCTGCATCCTTGGCTTGGATGAGGGCGTGTCCATGGTCTAATGAGGGTCAGTCCAGCAAGGCAGGAAGTTCTTTAGCACGCAGTCGGAGGCAGTTTGGCATGGCTGTGTGAAGCTGAGTTGCAAAACTTTGTCTCCTATGTTGCATTCTTCTTGTGATGCCTTCTGGCTGTAGCAGACTTTCTGACCTTCTGTGCTCTGGTGGTTGCTGTTGCACAGACAGGGAATTTGGCACTTGGAGTTGGAGTTCATTTGACAGTTTGTTAGTGACTGAGGTTATGTCCTTTAGTACCTCAGATTTTTCATCAACAGTTGGCCGTTAAAGACTTGTTCATTCTGGGTTGTTGTTGAACAGGTGCTTGTCATCTCTGATGCGGTGCACCAGGTGATCACCGGCCTTCCGTTCTGCCTCTGGTCACAGCGAGCATGACTCAACTTTGTGGTCACCTGCATGTAAATTGTCTTGAAGGAACTATCTTAGTTGTTCCATGACTTGTTCCGTGTCTTCTAATGGTAAGCGGTTATGTTCTTGTGAGTACTCAGCACTGTGCATGTCTGAGTGGTGCTGAGGTGGGTTTTGTTGTCGCTTACCCACACGAGTTGCTCTTGGATGAGTCAGGTGATTACCTTTGGATATCTGGTTAGGTTTCCAGATGTTATCCTTTTGGTTTCTTGAGAAGCGTGGCTGGTCCCATGGATTTTTCCAGCAGTTGGGCTGAAAGCGGTCGTGGATATGGGCGTCACGTTCTCTGTGCTCTTGATGGAAGACTCTGGTGTTGTGATGCCACTGGGTGTCGTCCTGGCTTGAGTCTTTGTTGACAGAGTTCAAGAGTGTGGATGTTTTGTTACCTTTCTTTGAGGCCAACTTCTGCTTGTTATAGGCCTTCTGTGTTAGGTCACGCAACTGTTGGATGGTCATGGAGTTCGGACAGGCCATGACACCTAGATGGTGACTTACTCCGGGGTGCAGATTCTTTAGGAAGAGGGTTTTGAAGTTCACATCCTCTTCAAGGTCAGGGCTGTTGTGTGCACCAAAGTAGGCTTGTCGGAGTCGGTTGTAATAAGCTTGTGGAGTCTCTTGACGACCTTGTTTGGTTTCCAAGGCAGATAACAGTCCATGTTCAGACTCTGGGTCTGTACACTCTTTAATCAGGACCTCACGAAGTCGCTGGTAGTTTGACTTGGTTTGACTGGGCTGTCGATCTAGAAAGTTTCGTACCTCGGAGCTGGACGTGGCTCTAAGGAGGTATAACCAGTCTCTGTCAGTCACATGAGGTCTCACTTCCAGGTAAAATTCGATATCTCGCAGATAAGCTTGGATGTCGGGGCTCTCTGTGGAGTTCGGGTTGAACCTGCTGATGTTTTTAGACAGCTTGTTGAGGTCTTTGATTGTCATCCCGTTTGCAGCTTCAAGGCCTTGGACGGGAGGTTTTCTTTCGTTGGCAGGAAAGGGTTGTGTGGCGAAGGCAGGTGAGGTTTTGGGTTGTGGCCCTTCGCTCCTTTCGTCATATGCCAGTTCTTGGACGTGGGACTCTGCTCTGCTCAGCAGTGATGAGGCTAAGAGAGGTTTCTCTTTCCTTGGCTCTGGTTTGTGCTTGTAAGCATTTTGGAGTTCTTTTCTGATCATGTAGAGCTCATCGTTGGTATCGTCTAGTTGTTGGGTCAGATTGTCCGTTTCAGTTCTGTACCTTTCAAGGTGGTCTTTCAAAGCACTATTTTCAGAGTTCTTGTTTCTGATGTCTATCTTGGCTTTCTCTAGTAGCTGTTCGGCATACTGGAGTCTGTTTACCAGGTCTTTCTGAGCAGCCGTTGCATGTTGCTGGTCGAGCTGAGCTGCTGCCAGGGCTGCTTGGAGCTTCATAACTTGTTCTGTTGTATCCTGCTCCCTCTCGCTGGGTGCTTTGAGTTGATTTTGAACTTTCACTTCCAGCTTGTCTATGCGACGTTGAGCACGTGTTAGCTCCTCTTGAAGGTGGGTGATGTGCTTGTCGCTCAGTTCCAGCTGGGTTGTGAAGGCATAGCTTAGTGAGCTTGTGATCTTGACTAGCTCCTCGTGGTTGTTGTTCTGGCTTGAATCTTGTGTCAGGAATCTTCTCAGGATTAGGATTATTATTAAAAATAATAACAGTTCAAATGTCTTTGGAGTGAGGCTGTCTGTTATGCCTCTCAGCCAAATGTTCACATCTTCCCCATGGGAAATGGGGTCTGCAGTCTGCGGCATGTTGGCACGCTGGGGAGAAGAGAGACTGACACAGATCTGTGTGGAGTAAAAGCCTATGTGTGGTGGGACAACTAAGTGTTGTATCAGTGATTGTGAACCACTAGTGAAATGTGGTGATGACTGTGTTGGTCTCAGGGTGTCTAAGTAGACTAGAGATGCGAAGACTTTGTCACTCTAATGAGGAAAAGGAAAAGAGAGACAGAGGTGAAAAACAAATTCAAATGACAAGCAAAATTTCTGTTTTTCAAATGAGGAAAATTATTTTTTCCAATTAAATGTTATCAAAAACATAAACGATATTATTATATTTCTTGCTTTGGACAAAAGAATACAATAATAATTCTGATATCTCTTTTCTTAGTCTGACAGGATTGACACCGTACACCTTTCAGTTGGACCGCTCACCAGGGAGTCAGCGAAGGCGACAGTTGCTCAACACGTATCTCTATTAAATTGATCTCAACGTTGGATGAGATGCTAAAACTTGGATTGCGTTTCCAAATGTAGGGAGGTTATGAAGAACAAATGAGAGGATGATTACAATCAAATTCATAAGGATGATTCGTCGTCTTTGGCACGATTGTGTATTTACTTCACTTAGAATTGATTGATGGTTCTTACATGTCCTACAAATGTAAAAAGAGAAGAGGAAAGTAAAGGAGAGAGAGGACGGAGATGGTAAGTCTCAGTAGCGGTTATCTCAACTACAAGGAGAGCGTTGTGTTAGTTGCTGCACAACTAATCAAACAAAATAAACTTTAAGTGAAAGAGATTTGTCTTTCTAATTTATTTGAACTCGTAGTGAGGGATAACAATGTATCCTTTTAGGGCTCAGGTTTGTCGTTCCCAGGCTAGGATACACAAAAGAAATGGTAAGAAATAGGAAAATTAAAAAAATTAATAAATGGGCAAAATATGCAAAAATGAAATTAAAAAGAGGAAATCAATACGTAAAACAATAGTGGTTAAGTGTATAACCAAAACAGGAAGAGGGGTAAAACGCATTCAAATAAGTAAAGGTCTGAATAGCATATATTCAGATGGGTAATAAATAAATTAGGAAGAATAAGTTTACTTTAACTTCCAAAGTTCAAGGCTTATTCATTCCTAAAATAATTAGACCCAAAAGAGAATACTAGAAATAAAAGATCATATGAAATGATCTGAGAGGGAAATTTTAAATGATTCAAAATAAATTTAATGTTTCAATTAAATTTCAAATTGACAATTAATAATTGTGAGTCAGTATTTCCCTTTCTAGTAAAATGAAAATAAGTGGTCTAGTGAGAAAAGAGAGCGATAAAAAGAAAGGGACTAACAAGTGTTAGTTAAGATGTTTAAAATGGTTAAATCACGTCAGCGTTGCCCAAACACACATTATTCTACCACTGGATGGTAATGCTAACGGCTAACCTTTGAGGCTAGTGGCTTTAGTATAGACTTCAATGTAAATGCAATGGTTTCGTTAGCTTAGCGACACCGCGGAGTTTGTGCACTGCGCGTGCACAGTTCAGAGTTGCTCCGGAAGTACGTTAGGCTTCCGGGTCACGGTCGTCACTATGGCAACCAAAACACATTCTAGTGGATTAGCACATGAATCGTTGCATTGTTGCAAATACAGTTAAGCATGTTACATGAAATGTCGGCTCATTTCAACACTGTACAAATAACAACACCGCCTTTCAGTTGGTTTTGCGATGTGGCACTTAAACTCTCAGTTTGTATAGAGTTAAATTTATCTTAATTCAAATAGCAGCTTCCTGCTGTAGTTATTATATCAATCTCAGCAATTTGATTCTCCGTGCCAGTTTTTTCTGGACACAAACATAAAAGTTTTCCTTCGCTGTTGGTACACAGTTAAAATTTACTTGATCAAGCTTTTAAAAACTCCCATTCAAATTACTCTCGGACACACGCAGTGTTACGTGAGATTGCATTCACTTTGTGAACGGATACAAATGGGCAAACATTGTTCTCTAATGTTTAACGTTAACTTAGGGGAGTCGAATATCAAATTTGATTCGGCAGTGGAACACGCACTGGCAATCAAACTATATGAAATATGAATACGGGGACTTTGATAAATAGATTGAGGAACCCGCTCAAAACTATTCTTTATTCACCGATTTATATCCCTTTTGAAACACTAACAGTTTAGCTCCGTTCAGCAAACAGTGACTGAGATAGCGTTTGAGACACTGGAACACGCAGTGAAATCAAATCAGCTATAAAACAAGGCATTACACAAATGAGGAACACGCTCAAATTCTACCTTATTGTACGTTCTCAGATGTTTACTTTTAAGTTCACTTACTGCTGTTAACAACAGGGAGACGGACTCGAGTTAAAGTCTCCTCTAGCTCCTTTCATTCAAGCGGGAGGGCGCGCGCTGCTTACGTCACGCGTCACACACACATACTCAGGTCTCGCATGCTTCTCATCTTTCATTCCTTTAGCAAAATCAAAGATTAAATAACTTGGTTTATGCTCACAATTTAGATTAAACTGCCCGCAATCATTCTCCACCATTATAAATGTAAGGGAAACAGGTCAATTTAGCTCAAAGGGAATCATTTAAGATTTTAAAGGGAATTTGAACAGAATCACTGTTTCACGGCTGTTCACGGAGACGCGCCTGCGGTTCAGTGAACGAGCCGTTTAACATCAAATCTGCGCTGGATACTAATATCCAAACTATAGTGAAAACACTATCAATTAGCACAGTAACAAGATCGGCAGTTTAAGACATTAACTTGTAAGCACAAAACACAAGATACTTCTCTTTTCAATATGAATAAGGCTTTATTAGATAAATCTAAGACATATAAACTAATCTAACACATAAACACACTCACACACACATTCACACAAGTTGCAGGAAGGTCGAAAGTTAGGGAAAGAGAATGGAAATATGGAATCCCAAGTTAACAGCAATACGTTAAATTGCATAGACATGAACAACCATCAATCACGTAATTAGCGCTCGCATTGAGTTCCTCAATGGGGTTAAAATTATATTAGATACACCAGCACAACAAATATCTGGGAATACGTTGCCTTCGTTTGCTGTGAAAGGGACTCCAGTTGAAAGGGGTATCCCGGTGTTGCTGATTGGCTGGAAGTTCAGTAGTGAAGTGACGTCTTGGGAAGCCCGTGGTTGTTGAGCGTTGGCTGAAAGTGCAGAGTCGTGTTCGCTGGTTGAAGTTGAATGGACGTTACAAAACTTAACTCAGAACACGAAACTCTCAAACGGAAAAGAAAAGAAATAAAGTTTGACGAGACTAGGTTGTTTTCTTTCTCATCGTGGCATAGTAGCAGCAGGCAGGCACGCTGGAACCGCGCTCAAAGAACAATGATGATTAACCGCATGGCTAGATGCTACAAGCTAAAGCTACAAGCTAAAAGCTAAGAGCAGGCATGACTGATAGCACGAGCAAGGCTGGAACTAAAAGCAGACTAAAAGCCCGCATGACTGATAGCACAAGCAATGCTAGACTAAAAGCCGACATGGCTAATAGCAGCAGCTAGACTAGAACTAAAAGCAAGATTTAATCGTGTCCAAAGTTTTTAAACTTCCTTGTTGGCCACCCCTCAAATGCTGCCTTGACCAATCAGATATGGTCCTGGGGTCTGGGGTATCATAAATCATTGTTTATCTTACCAAGCATGTGGTTCTTGCCTCACAGGGTCTAATTTTGGACATGATTCCTATAACATGATTATGATATATTTTACAAATAAATGATTGTCAGGACAATATCAAGCAAGAAAATGCGATTATTTTAATACTAGACATGTTTATGTATCCTATAGTTATCAAAAGACATACACAATAAGTGATTATACATGATAGTCAAATGTGTGGGTTACACATAAATGAATATGGAGTTAAGCAATGGAATGATTCATTCATAAGTCTTTTTTGAGTTCATTCTGGTCCATATATAATGTATAAAAAGGGTTTCTTTGCCATTCTCTGGCAAAGGACTTTTCTGTGAAGACAAAGGTTTAAAGCCCTTCCCCCTTAGGAATTTCAGTCTGGTTTCACTGGCTGAGGGGGAAGTCAATGCAAGTATTTAACTTGATCTCCTGGGTTTACATGTGATGTCCAGCGTTGCATTTCAATCACGAACAATAAATTTGACAATCTCTTCTTCGAATTAAAATTGTTAATAATTGTTCTATTGGTGTTAATGTTGAAAGCTGTTGTGTGAACAAGTTGGTTGGTTGGTTATCTTGCTTGGTTCCTGTGGCACTAGAACTGATTTATGACTTCCTGAGGAATTCAGCTCATGTTTCAATGCACACAGCTCTGATAGACTCTTTGATTTGTCTGATTTGACTCATTTCTGCTACACTAATGATGTCTGTATTTTGTTTCTATGTTTCGCCACGGGATTTACATCCCGTGGTAACTAGGATTTAAACAAGCTCCAGTCTGGATCCAGAACACCTGAGAAGAGATGATGCTGACCCTCAGAGGACCCCAGATGATGCTAACCTTGAACCAACAAACAGAACTAACAATTATTGCTAAATGTGTGACTGAATCATATAATAACTTAATAATATTGATAGTTCATCGTCTAGCTGACTACGTCTTGTATTATTATTATTATTTTTTCTAAAATCCTGTCAAATGTGCACAAACTACTAGCTACTACTAAATATTGTAGAAACATAATTTTCTGTAAAGTTGCTTTGTAACGATTTATTTTGTAAAAAGCGCTATACAAATAAACTTGAATTGAATTGAATTGAATCAATTAAACAAACTGCTGTGACAGGTCCAGAACTTCCAGTAACAACTAACCTCACTCAAACATGAATGAATTAATTATTATTTTCTGATGTGTCTGCCAGCTCAGAAAGGCTGAAAAGAAAACACACAGGCAGTGTATTATGGGCTGTCTAAGTCTGAAACTGTGTCATCCAATGAGCTTTTTCAATTTTCAGCCAGTTTCTTCCATAGATAGCTAGCTATTTGAATAAGACCACTTCTGAGCCATATACTAAGGCTGCATTCCAGTTCCCTTTTAGACACACACTTGTGAACTTCCCTAAGCACTTATCCTCGGGGAATCCCTGCTGCCATTTTGAAGTGGACGAGGGAAGTTTACATGGACATACCCTTGAACCCTCCATTTTGACAGAGGGAGCGAGTCTGCTTCATATGCACACTTCAAGCCGCTCTGTAGTAGACCACAATGCAACACGACTACGACATCATCGCAGATTGTGTTTAATTTATCCCCACCCCAAACAACTCGTATAGTATAGAATATAGTACAAAGAATATAGAATAAAGTAAAGAATTGTGCACCAAACATTTGTACGGGGAAAAGTAAACAATAAACCAACTGATCAAGGGTTTAGGACAATCCAATTCAGCCCATACCAAGGGTTCTGCCAGTAGTGGGCACTCATGCAATGTAATCAATGACATACATCTGAGTAAAAATGAGACGGAGAGAAGTTAGCGAGTGAAGGGCATTAAAAAAAGTGAACTGCAATGCAGCCTATGTCTAAGGCAGAAATTTGTGTGTCTTTTGTTGACACACCCCACAGAAGAGAGGGGTGTGGTTTTCAGTAGTTCATTATAATTTAAAGAGACATGCACTGACATAGGTTGCTGTGAACATAGCTGTTTTTGAGAGGGTACAAAGAGTGTTGTTTTACATGACCATTGAGGAATTTTAACCAAAATATATTACATACATTTCATGAAGACCCTAAAGAATCATACCAACTTGTGGAGAATGGACATCCAAAGTCCCCTTTAAAATCATATGCTAACCTTTTTGATTCTCAAAATTCCCAAAAAAAAAAAAAAAAAAATCTTTACCAGACTAAGAGGGGGAAAATATTTTCTTTGAATAATTTAGAAAGTTGTTTACTGATAGTATTGACAGAATTACTGTACCCTCAGAAAAAAGGTAACTGCTGTCCAGTGTAAAAGATGTGTAAAAGTACCGCAGAACATTATTATTATTATTATTTGCTTTTCTCTCCTCTTGTTCACGAACTGACTTTAGATGCCAGTCCTCACGAAAAGTTATGACAAGAAACTAAGTTGAACATATGACCTCAGAGCCATGAAAATGGGCTTTATTTCATGGCATTTCAAGCATAAAGAAAAGTTAAAGTATGTAATTAGTAAACACTAATATGCTATGAACTTGTGATAGCAAATTTTGAGAAGGTGAAGAGACACTTAATCTAACAGTGTAAAAAAAGAAGAAGCTATAATTACACTAATGTTAGTGAGCTCAAGGCTGTGCTGATACTGTATGCTCTCCTCCGACAATGTTACAGTGACAGTGCAGTGGGATAATGAGACAGTGCTATTAGCCCACAGACACAATTACCATTTTCTCCAAAAGCCCTCTTGAACCCTTCCTCTTTCTCTTTGGGCTCATTATGTCAGCTGAAGGGATTTTAGAGGGTTAAGTGTTAGTGAGGAGGTAGTGAAATTCTATATCTGTAAATGAGAGGTTCAGAAGTCAAGTAGCATCATCTCTAGTAAAAATACATCCTGGTTCATTTACCTCTTGGAAAAGGATATTTCCATGCAGCAGCTTTTTAGTGGGTGAAAGAACAGCTATAGGGAGAAGACGGACATCTTATACTCACTAACAATACACTGTAAATATATTTGATACTTTGATAAAGATTCAAAAAATAAATATATGTGTACATATAAAATTGTGCACAATAAGTGATTGTAAAACATGCAGAAATATAACTAGATGCCATTTGTCATTTAATATATATTGTAGGCTTCTACCATTCAAAAGTTTGATTCTATTTTTGATTTTATTTTATTTTGTATGGTTTTGAAAGAATATTACCAAGGCTGCATTTATTTGATCATAAATACAATAAAACTAGTAAATTTGTGAAATATTATTAGACTTAAAAAATATTTTATTTCTAATGTAATATATATGTATTTTATTTCTGTGAAGAATTTTCAGCATCATTACTCCAGTCTTCAGTGCCCAATGCACATTATGCTTTAGAAATCATTCTAATTTGCATTTTTGATGCTCAAGAAACAACTTTCTTGGTGCTGCCTTTTGTGTAAATTTTTTTTTTTAAATCAGGATTCTTTGATTAAAAGAATAGTTCCAAGGACAAGCATTTGACATAGAATTATTTTAGACACATTATGTCTTTACTTTTGATATATTTAATCTGTCCATGCTGAATACAAGTATTCATTTCTTTCAAAAAAGTTTTCACCCCCCAGCTCTTAATGCATCTTGTTTCCTTCTGGAGCATCAGTGAATGTTTGAATCTTTTTAAATAGTTGTGTTTGAGTCCCTCAAATGTCCTCAGTGTGATAAGATGCATCTCAAAATCATAAAGTCACTGCTTGAAAGGGTTCAAATATGCAAAGATGCTGGAAAACTGAAGAATCTGCAGGGCCTTAAAGATTTTTCTGAAGAACGCTGCTCAGTTTAACTGTTCAGAACAAACAAGGGACTCATGCACAACCATCACAAAACAGAAAGACAGTCATGGATCATCAGGTAACAGAACACAGTATTAAGAACCAAGGGTTCCCAAACTTTTGAGTGGGGTTATTTTATTAATTTCAGCCTTTTTTTTTTTTTTTTTTTGTCTTGTGGACTAAATGTTAATATATTTTATGTACAATATCTTACTCAGGACAGTACTAAATAAAAAATAACATGCATTTAGTATGATCTCTCTTATTTTTTGAAAATGACTCGCATTTTCACAGATTCTGCTAAGGGTGCCCAAACTTTCGAGCCCCATTGTATATATATATATATATATATATATATATATATATATATATATATATATATATATATATATATATATATATATATATATATATATATATATTATTTTTTTATTTAAATGCAGTATAATGTGTATGTGGTAATTCTAGCAGACCATCATATGTAGATTTTTGCATTGGATCTTTAATCCTATAAAGTCTACTTATCATAACTAAAAATGTCTAAGGCCCCTAGATAATCAACTTTGCTTAAAAACCTACAGTCGGATTCATGCCTTCTGTCTTCTTATTGATAGCTCATACTTTTTAAAAAGCAATTTAATATAATTCAAATATATCCACCCTCAGGTTGTTAACGTACTTTTGCTGTGAATTTCTTTTCTATTTTTTTTTTTTTTTTTTACAAAAGAAACATCAATAACTTTGTTATTAATATTTAAATATGAACATTTACTGGATTGAAGCAGATCAGGTTTACTTGAATATCCTTAAATCTTTTTATTTTATTTATATATATATATATAGTATTATATATTTTTTTTTTTTGAGAAATCATGTTAAACTCATACTCAGCATCAAATAGGATACAACAGGCTTTGAGGAACATTTATCTGTTTATTTTATTTTCTCATTCATTGTATTGTTTTGCACTATATAATCTTACAAAAGTCTCATTTGTTTGCATTACTAACCAAATTTCATCACTTTTTTGGACTGAAGGAGTTTCATGAGGAGGATACGTCTCCCTAGTCTATGTATATGAACTGGGTACAAACACATTCAGTCTCGACACATTTGGACTTATAAAATGTCTAAATGTCATTGGTTGTCTCAGCATAAAATAGTACGGTATAAATCCACTGTTCAGGGCATCATCATTTCTGGAGTTTTGTGGGAAAAGCCTTGAACATTACTTTGCTAGGTCAAAACCATGACACCTTTTCCTATAATAGATCATTTTTGTCAAGTTTTCTTGCTGATGTGGAAACTGGCTAGAAATAAAGAGTGCTCTGTAACACAGATGGATTCATTTGTGTACAGTGTCTGTTTACATTGTTCAAACTACTCACTACTCCAGTCTGTGTCGCTTTTTGTCTGTGTTGAGTCAGTTATTTGCTGGTTGTGCTATCACTGTGAGTAACTCTAATGCTCTCCTGTGCTTATCACCGAAAATGCATAGCATTCAAGGCCAAATACTTGAATATGCATTCTATATGCATACAACAAATGCAACAAATGTGCAGCACCTGAAATATATACACTATAAAATGCTTAAATAAAATGTAGCATGCGTTATTTGTGTTTCTTATAACTGATTTATTGGAAATAAGTGGTTTATATATATAATATGGTAGAGATACCCCTATAGAGTGTGTTTTTCAATTTAGAGATTGGAATTTGAGATGGATTTTAAAGAGAAGGGAAAAAACGACCTGAGAGATGTTCTACCACTGTATAGATCTGTCTCTCCACATGAACTGCATCTATGGATTGCAGTGACAGGGCAACAAATGCAAAGAGGCAATTGTCTATGGCAGTTCCTGATATTAACACAAGCTGGCAGCTCAGACATTGAGCCACTCTGGTATTCCCACTAAGCAGGCATGGAGGGAGCCAGCAGCCTGATTGATCAGACCTTAATGAAGACTCAGTCAAACCCTGTAACATCATTAGCTGCTGTTGGAACGCTCAGGCCTTGACCAGGATAAAACCTGACAGTGGACCGTGGGTGTACTTGACAGGCCAAAGTGACACTATCTGCCGATACACACCCTGATCCTGGATGCCGGTAGATTGATGGGAAAACATCAGGGCTACAAAAGTAAACAAGAGACCTTTGAAACATGGCTTTGTTCCTTCAGTTGTTTTCGTACATAATGTAGGGCATGACGAAAAAAGGCAGAGAGGGTCACGACAAAATACAAACAAGGTGCATTTAAGCAAATGTTAATAACTGGATGAAAAATACTGTTGCACTCAAAATATTTGTGTACAGTAACTTGGACCACCAATTTCAAGCGGACATTGGTGCAATTCACATCAATTATACGAATCTAATTCTGATGAAAAGACACCTGTGGGTGTGTAATTATGCAACAAATATACTAACCGCAAACATTTATTAGGCTATTAAACTATATTGCTTAGCAAAAAATAAAATAAAAAAAAACTTAATTAAGCACTAATCAAGCAAATAATATATATATATATATATATATATATATATATATATATATATATATATATATATATATATATATATATATATATTTTTTTTTTTTTTTTTTTTTTTTTTTTTTTTCAGTTTCTGAAAATAATCAACAAAAAGAAAATTCTGAAATTTCAATAATTGGTTTGCCAGTCTCCAGCACCACCTAAGGGAGCCATTATGGGGTGAATTCCATGAAAAGTCATTAATTTATTAAGACTCAGAAGCCAGTTGATTTCTCTGAGAATAAGTAATACACCTGGTTTTAGGATGAAAAAAAAAAAAAACCCTTATACAGCCTTTTTGCTTAATTTCTGCAGCTATACCAGGTTTGGAACCAAAGTAACATCCATTAATGCAAATGAAAAAGAGCTATTTAACCATCAGTGTTGCCAGTAATTGCAGCGCCCATACAAAAGACTGCTAAAAGCTCCAACTGCCTTTGAAATCCAGAAATACACGATGACTTGCTCTCTAATGTCATGTCACTGGAGTGTTCATATTGAGAGTAAATAGTCTTTTGCTATTTGTATATGTATGTGGTATTCTGTTAGTCACACGTAATAAAATGCCATCTAAATTCAAATATAAATGATTGACTGACTGTCTGACTGACTGACTGATGTTATAAGAGGTTTCAATTTCAAAAAGTTTTTATCTTCCACAAAAATATTAAGCAGCACAACAGTTTTCAACATTGATGACAAAAACAAAAGGTTCTTGAGCAGCAAATCAGCATTTTAGAATGATTTCTGAAAGATCATGTGACACTAAATATTGAAGTAATGATGCTGAAAATTTTGCTTTGCATCACAGTAATACACAATCTTATCAAAAAATAATAATTATGAAATAGAAACAGTTTTATTTTTTTATTTTTATTTTACATGTTTTAATAAGATTTCACAATATTGCTGTTTTAAGTTGTGAGTACTCACCCTGAGGAAAGACAGGTTGCGGTTTCTTTCAATACTGGTGATCTCCAGATTACCCATGACCACCTCACAATTCTCGTAGAACTTGCGAAGAGTTTTGTACTGCTGGTCCAAATCTGACAGTGTGCTGAGCTTGTTATCAGTGCCAGGACACACTATAGAGGAGATAAAAGAAAGATTGATCAGACCACTAAAATGGTTTTACACCAGCTGTTCATTGAGTATATACACACAACTTGCAGTATCTTACCAATTGAGATCCCTTTTTGAGATCCACCCCTCAACCCCCCACCCACACCAAAAAAATAAACAAATAAAACAAAAAATCTGTGGATCTTCCTAGTAACAACACAATATTAAGAATCAAGTCTATGTAAACTTTGAAGCTGGGTCATTTTTATAAATTCTATTATTATTTTCTCTTCGACAACATCTTAAATGTGAAATATCTTATTCAGGTCAGTATTGAATAAAAAAAAGTTCATGTATTTTGTATGATCCCTCTTTTTTTGTGGTAAAATGATTATATCATATATACTGTATGAACAAGTTGTGAAGCTGGTTTCATCGATATGTCATTATAATCTGTTGCTGAAAATCGGCCAGCTCGACTCTTGCCTCTATATGAAGACAAATGAGAGCTGGAGAGGACAATTCCCTAACATCGTCTATTAGATCACAGACCTGTGGAACCATGACCACAAACAGGGATTTGCTGAACAGGCTTAGAAAATAATAGAAACTCCAGTCGATAGCGCAGAGTTATAATGTGGGAGGCCACCGGGGCTGATGGTGATCGTGATGCTTCTGAAGTGGAGGCAGGAGTAATAAGCAGTTATTGAACCCCGGAGGGTGACTGTTTCTCTACATTACAGCAAGCTATATTACGGCCCACCGCCTGCAGAGCGGACCACTCCATATTATTGTTGTGGACAAATTGCACCCTTCCCCGTTAAATTCATTCACTGTCACAGTTAGGTAGTCTCAGATGACACAGCAGTGCCATAGTGTATTGAGAGCCAAGATTTAGACCTCTGCTGGACAGATGGAGAATAAATTCCATTGAATATACCACATACAGTATCTATGGGTGAGCAAAGCAGCTGGTAAGGAAAGCAGCGAGCTGTCGGATACCATGTTTCTCACAAATAAAGGTCTACTTGTTTTCTCTCTCTTAGTGAAATTGCTTAAACATGGAGACTGGGGCTATAAAATAATTTAAAATAAAACAGTGTCCAACTTTCAAATTTCACCGGGGTTTAACACACAGAACACAAATGGCATAGTAAGTTAGAAAAAGAAAAAAAACATTCTGTTGGTAAACCCTTAGATAAAAGCTTTCAAATATGGAAGTCCAGTTTTGGCTCATGGTAAAAATAAATAAATAAAGTTAACTGAGATTTTTTTTTTTTTCATTTTTATTCTGAAAACTGGCTTCGAATTTTTAAAAACGTGCAAGCTGATGGTTGGCATGATTTCAGTTAGAATTGTGAACCAGTGTTAATATCATTAACAAAAACCAAAACTAAAAATTACAAAAAAAATAAATAAAATGCATCAATTGAAAAGCTGGATTGAATTCAATTGAATCAATTGAAAAATTAAAAATGCAAAATATTTAAGAAATGTTGCCATGTCAATTAACTCAAATAAAATAAGTTATCCCAACATAACTGAAATAAAATGAATTAAAGATTTAAACAAGAAAAGTTTAAAATATAAAAAATAATAATAATGACAAAATAATACAGTAGCACATACAGTAAAATTATTCAAACTTAAACTAAAATGAAAATTGAAAATATAAAATATTTAATTAATTCATTGATATTAATAAATACTATAATAATGAATAATAATTAATAATTCTAAAATAACTTGTAACTCATTTATATCAGAGAGAGTCAGTTTATCATTTACTTTATGTTGCGTTTCCTAAAATTACCAAATAACTAGCGTGTTTTATTTACTCACCAAAGCCAACGTTTACACATATTTGGCAGTTGCCGAGAAATGTTACATTATGAAGCATGTTACAGAATTTGCTCAGTAAGGCCTCAGCAATCTTGGCCTTCAACTTTTAGTACTCTGAGCTTTTACTTTACTACGGCTTAGAGGCAAACGTGTTTCAAATGAAACATTCAATATAAGGGTGACTGATGTACTCAAAATCTAAGAATGATAAATGAGAATGTGTCCTTTTGCTCCCTGCTCACACTGACCAAATAATCCATGATCATTTATGATCCTATTCCTTTCCATACTTCAACAGCATATGTAGACAGAATCTGAGGATATGGGATCCAGGCAGGATCAATGGAGTGACAGATCACCATTCCACACACTTATAATTTTTGTATCTGCAAAGCTCATATGGATGTGCAACAAATTTGTTCATAACATTCACCTTAATGAATCTCCTCAGTCCAACTATGATTATAAGGGAACAGACTGTTTTTCCGGAATGTTGGCAATCACTTAACGGCTCAGAGATTGGCCAATGAAATTGCAGCAGTCCCTCATCCATCATTAGCTGACGGGGTCAGAGTGAGCCGCCCTCTCCTCATGCTAAAAACTCCAGTGTGCCCTGAATTATCATTCTCTATCACAAACCTTAATAAATGCCATTGATTAAACCAATATCAGCAAGTGACACCAACCCCATTTGGCTATAAGGACATCCGTGATGATCTTCGACACAGCTTTCTCTTCTCGGTCAGAAAATTATATAGTATAATTCTTAAGATTTCACTTAAAGGACATCTAGGTAATGTTTAAAAATAGTCCTGCCATTGCCTAAAATGCAAATCACAACAAAAACTGAGATCCAAATTTGATCCTTTAAGAATGAATTGAAGGAAGTTTGCTGCCTTTTTAATGACATGAACCTTAGTTCACATAATCTGAATCAACAATAATTTGCTTAAATTGCAAAAAAAAAAAAAAAAAAAAGAAAAAAAAGGGTGTAAATAGCAGAAATATGACATGAAGTGGAAATTACATAATGCAGTCAGCCAATAAATAATCAGGTGACCATAAATTAGATTCATGCTGTAATCCATATTCTTATTAACAGTCACAGTTGCTGAATGTATTATAGTAAAATTCATATCTCAGGTGGACGGCTATTGTAGGAGGTCACTGAAGCATGCAAACCATGTTGGGAGTGGAATTATTCTCCCAATCCATCAAACTTGAGATCTACTGATGGCATTTTGCTGCTGGGATAAAGTATATGGAGCAACAAATCTACAAAGAAGCGTTGGGTGGTATGGCAGTGTTGTGCACATGACAAGGAACATTCGGTTGAGTAATGTGATGGAAATTGATGTTTGTAGTAGACATAATCATGCATCTGCATTCCAGGCTTCCGAATGTAATGTGTTCCATTGCAGTTAGGCTGTTCATATCAAAATTGACCGTAATATCCCCAGCGATGAGCCGGCAGTTTGATGGTTTCCTCTTGGAAATGAACTCTGTCAAGTGCAATAATATGAATCAGCGTATGAAGCACAGAAAGAAGACACATCCCCGGCTCTCATATTTGAGAATTGTAGATACAATTGCAGCCTTGAGTTTTTATAACTATGCTTAAAAGTATAAGTTCAAAGTATCTTATCAAGACCTTCACTGAATTCATTCTGTTGAAGAAATATGCTTTTCATTTTTTGGTGGAGCCAGTTAAATTCATTGGTTTAAATGGGTTTTTGTGTGTTACAACAGAACTTTGAAACTATTAAAATTCAGGTCATTATAAAAATCCAAAAAATGGTGGAAATCACGTGACATGTTGCAGGCTTTCAGAAACTGCAGGCTTTCAATGACCAGAAACAGACATGATCACATGACAAAATCAGGATATGGGTAAAAATCAGTAATGATGCAATGTTCTGATTTCTATTCAGTTTCTTTAAGATATATATATATATATATTAAAAAAAAAGTTTCTTCTTTAATTTTTTTGAGCATGAAAGTCAGCGGGATGCAAAATAACAATTAAAATCACATCAAAGGAACAAGTCCACTGGAATGTGGAATGAAAAGTGTGATTTCTATTTGATCTGACTCAAATGCCTTGTTATTCATCCAATCAAAAGTAATTCAGGCTGATTTAGACATTAAACGATAACTTTGACTGGAATAAAACCGCTTAATTCAGAAAGAATGAATTTTAATGGTCTATTCTTTGGTCCAGTTCAATGTAGTCAGGTTGATTTAGTCAGATTAAATGCAAGAAAACATTTTTTTTTATTATTGTATAATTTTGATATCCAAACATAAAAAGACATCTAAAAAACTTTTCATTTCTAATTGTAATAATAATCAATCAAACCTGTGATCAAATTTGTTAAACTACATGACGGAGTAGCTGAAGCTATGGTTGCAAAGTAAAGAACAAAATAATACACGTACAATGATGTAAGGTGCTCAGAGCTCTACTGATCGAAGACCGATTTTATAAATTGCAAGGAAACTAAAAATCTAATTGACACGGAGTACAATATAGTCCTATTGAGCTGATAATAGTGGCTCTCAAAGCAGGAGGGACAATCACGTGACTATGGGTTCATAGCTGCACACCAAGTGTAATTTTTCTGAAAGTATAATTTTAAATCATGAATTTTAATAATGTGATCAAGTATAATCAGGCAACTTGCATGATCTGTGCATATTTCTCTCCTGATTCAGACGAGTGGACTTTTTCACTGGAGAAAGCAATATTTGGGAGACAGGACTTGTTTAGCTGGAGGCAACACTTTGGAGTTAAAAAAGTCTTGGTGGATGTGTTTCTTACAAACATGCAGCTTTTCAATTCACTGGATGGACTCGTTAATAGATGGACTGGAGTCGTGTGGATTACTTGTGGAATATTGTGATGTTTTAATCAGCTGTTTGGACTCTCATTCTGCCAGAACCCATTCACTGCAGAAGTTCCATTTGTGAGTGATAGGGTGAACTGTTCCTTTAAATTACCCTGTAGGACAAACTGAACTCTACCACATGCCGTACTCAGGAATGCAAGTCGTGTCTTGAATCTCTTAAACCTTAATGCATTTATTAGCATGTACCATTATTGAGGAGATAATGCGAGATCCAAAAGTGTGAATTATTTAGTATCAGAGGTGAAAGTTAACCATCTACAGAGGGTAAAACCTTACTTAGAATGTTAAATGTACATATGTAATGAGTTCAATTCCTGTTGTTCACATATGAGCTCATTTTCACGAGCTAGGCCTGTAGCAGTTCCATTCAAGGGACAAGGTTACATCATAGCTGGCACATTTGCTTGCAGTAATGTATGTTAAAGTCACTCCAGTTTAACCAAGCGGTCTGGTTTTAGTGGATGAAGCCATCTGGACATGAGCAGATTTTGTGTCAACATGCTGACTGAGTTACTACCTTCGGCTCTGGTTCTTTTTCGTAAGGATGCATTTTACCAATATATCTTTTATCTTGAAATATATCTTATTTTACCTATTTTTTTTGGATTCTGATCTCTTATAATCTAAAATTTGATAGTGGATTCAGGCTATTGCAAAACCTAAAGTTAATGAGGAAATTGTTGCACTGAGTTTTGCAATATGAGCAGGAATCACATTTAAAGTAGTGGTGTGGCACAAATACATCAGTTTATAAGTGTAATATTCCTTGGTTGCATTATTGCAATTACAATAATGCAGCATTCTGAATATCTTCCTCCAGTATATGCATATGACTCCCAAATGCCCTTCTTTAATATTTAATTTACAATAGCAATACACAGTAGCACTAATGACACATGCAACAACACAAGCATGTCACACTGTTCTTCTTCACCCACAGCATGCCACAGGAACCCTACTGTTGTTTTTCTCTATATCTGCTTGCAAAAGCCAACCGACCCATCTATGATATAGGGGCGGGAGAAAGGTTATGTAATTGCTGTGGAGGCCAGCAATTACATCACTCTTGTAAAAAAAACAAAAAACAAAAAAAACAACAACATAAAATAAAAAGATTTATCTCTATGAAACTAGTGTTCTGGGTTGTTGCTAAGTCATTATTTAGTACTAGGTAAGTCAAAAGAGCACACATATCTATTTATCTGTGTCTCCAAACAGTGATAGATATTACTTGGGACACTCCTTTAATGGTATTTCTATGGCCATTAAATTAAATTTTTAAAATGATGGTTGAAAATAGTAGATGATGATATTTGGCAGCAAAATTAGCAATGAGTGTTGTTAATTATTCTGTTTAACAGATGAATAATCATCAATATGTCAGTGGATCAGAATCTATTAGACACTGCATGTTGTGTACATTGGTTTATACTTGACTCTTTGACACATAACTTACACATCAGAGAACTCATTAATAGTCAACTGTTAATCGTCAACACTCTTCACACTCTGATGTTTTTAGGACTGGGCAAGTATCTACAGATTGCTGAACATGATGAAATTTGAATCACAGACCCCTTTCACACGTACAGATTTTATGGTAAATTACTGTTAGGAGATTATGCGTGAGCAGGACCTTTTCCGGTAATTCGTTCCGGCAATTTACGGTATGAGAAGTTGCAACATTACCAGTCAACTACTGGTAGTGAGCTGTGTGTTAACACGTATGAGCAAGTACAAATTTTGAACGCGCTGATGTGAGACATCTACTGTGGGCCAATCATAACATTCTGATGCATTTACTCTGCACTGTTTACGGACGTCAAAGAAAAATCTCTCTAGGGCCAAAGCAGCTGCATGAATGTGAATGTTTTACACAAAAATGAAAACGTGAACAAAAACACTGACCGAGTATACCCCTTCATGTTTACAAACATGGCACAGCCTTTAAGAGGTCATTTCCAGTTAATGATGTCACATAATTAACTGGTATTTTGAAATTGATGTGTGAATGGTGCTTCACCAGGAAAAAAACACAGAACGTTGCTGCTTGTGTGAACAGTACATTTTTGTATTTGTAAAGTTAATTTTATGGCAATTTACTGGTATTACTGTGTGAAAGGTGCTACAGATGACAGAAAAGCAGGGTGACCATACATCCAATTTTTCCCTATAATATTCAAAGGTCCAGGTTTTGGCTTTGTTTTCCTATTGACGTGCTTCCCACAGTCCTCATAAATTATAAGTGAGTGTATGTTCATAGCTTTGACTTTCTCAATAGATCCCACCTTCCCACATGCTGCGATTGGTCAACTGTGTACAATGCCTACATGATACTGGTCAAACTGTTTTTTAAGTTGTTACATTCAGCAAGTATGGAAACAATGGCAAAGCATGGATCATGGAAAACAAAAACAAAACCTAGACATTTTAGAAATCCCAGCCAGGAAGACAGGACAAACAGGAGGATATCAAACAGGAATGTGTGGTCATTTACACTAATCAGATTAAGGTATGAATGAATATTAGGCTAATTTTTATAAAATTGATTGCACTCCCTTTCATTTTGCTGACATGCCTGTTTGCACTCACTGTAGCATGAAATGAAAATTGATCACATGATCAAAATTTGTTCTCCTTCTTGTCAAATTATCACACAAAACTTTTTGATACATGACATCTCATAGTAACTACATTCGTCCAACTCCAAATGCTTCAAAAAAGTACCATAAACGCACTATAAATATTACACAACTTATGTGCTATACTTTAGCAATATTGCTTTTACATAATAGCTTGATAAATAATGTATTTATTTTTTATTTGCCAACAAAAATAGTTTCAAACAAATTCCTAGCAGAACATACAATGTTGTGAGTCTCAGTGCAATACTCAAATTCCTAAATGAATCCTAAATTACTGTTTTGAACAAGATTTAATTAATGATTAAGTGATTCATTCATAAAGCACTTGTTTCGTTCCCGAATGAATCAGGACCTTTGAACTAGATTATAGTCATAAACATATGTAAACAGTCATAAAGACAGAACAGTCATAAATACAGTAAATTATTTTGTTCCTGAATAAGTAAGTGTTTGTCCTTTGTTTTGTTCTTTGAATCAGTGTTTTTGGAACAAATCAGTTGAATGAATGAATGATTAATTTGCTCATTTATTCATATAAACAGTCACTTGTCAGGTTTAAAAGGAAATGCAGAAGGAGTCACTTTCAAATGATGAATGATAGTGGTCCTAAACCTGCTGTCCTTCATACTGCATATCAGCATGTATAAGGATGAATTGTTTGTCTCTTTGTCAGCTGTATTCAGCACTACATGTAACACGTATAGCAGACAGCTGTATTATTGGGTGGGATTCTTTATCCAACAACCTGAAGAAGAGTGTGACAGAAGAGTGTAAGAGTCCCTGATCTATTGTGTTCTAAATACTATTTTATTCCCTGGTGGAAACAGGCTTAATATTTTCTGCTCCATGGTACACATGGCCAGTTTTCCTCTCTTTAACCAAGAGCTGGAGATAGGTGTGATTGAAACCTTAATACAAGTCTTTATATCTCTGTTTTACATACACATGCATCTTCACTAACTAATACAGTTGACGTGAGTCGCTGTCAGAACAGATTGGGAGTCAGCACTGGGCCATTAATCAATCTGCTCTGGCGTTCCTGTATATTTCACTAACAGCCACACACAAGGGCCTATCTCCGACTTGAGTTTCCATAGAAAGCACATGCAATGGAGACTCCACCATTAATCCTAAACAATCACTTGGACTGGAACCACTTGATACGCCTGACTGTGCCAGCAATTCACAGCTGCTTTCTTCTTTACATGTACACCACATACTCGCTTCATGTGCATAATGCGCCATCTTTACACCTCACAAATTACTTTGACATTTGCAAAAATGCTTGCAGAGTTTAGAGTCATAAAATTTACGAGAGGTTATGCAGTAAATGAGCCCTACCTGGTCTGAATTTAAAAAAATTGCACACTGCTGTCATTCCATGTAGGCAAGTTTATTCAGTAATAATACAATTAAATAAAGAAACAAAACAAAACAAAAATATAATATAAAGGTAGATGATTCCTATGTGGTTTCTATGGTGATATAAGTAAATATAGTATGATATTTGCCTTCTGAGTGGTTGCCAGGGCATTTGTATGTGGTTGCTAAGGTGTTCTCAGTGGTTTCTGGGACAAGTTACCCCTTACCCCAAGTATGATCAATAGTAAGTCTAGCAACAATATTAAGTCTTACTGACTTCAAATAAAACCAGCTAATTTAGTTGTGACTTTATGACATGCTTTTTATGTTACCTGAGAAAACTGTTTGTAATACAGTGAAATATTACAGTCATCAAACACCCCATCAAGGATCTGACTGCAGAGCATGTCCTCATTACTGGATCTGCTACTCATTCATTCACTCTGGGGTTCCTCTGTTCTTTTAGGCTACCAATAACTGACAGGAACTTTGTCGATAAAGCACAATGAAGGCATTGTGGGACAACATCACACTAGTACTGTCACACAGAGAAAAGAGAGAGGGAAACTGTTTAATGGCTACCCCCTCCGAATCTTACCAACCCTTTTACTTGCTTCAAACCTCTGTGGACCAAAAAAAAGGCCGGATAAAGAAAGGTCATGACAAGTATAAGGGCAAGAATGAGGGAAAACGTATGAACTGATGAAAAGAGAAAAGAAATAGACCTAACTGCACAGTTTGGTAAAGGTTTTTTTCAGGCTGGGAACCTTGAAAGGACTGGATGGAGCTGATGCAGTGTGCAGAAAAAGCATTACAGGAAATTTGAAGAAAAAAAAAAAAAAACACTGTTGCGAACACTTAAAAAAGTTGTAAAAAGCAACTTGATGCATTAAGACTTTTGAGTATTCTCAACAAAAGATTTTTAGTTCTGCTAAAAAAAAAATATACTTTGTTGAGCCAATGTAAATTTGTTTGTTTTTGTTTGTAAAACAACTTACAAGACTAAGATATACAGGAAATGGACACGTTAGGAAAATTCACATAGCAGCCAAAAATGTGTGGTTACAGCAACACCAAAACACTTGATCCCTTCTTTTTGGAACTATGTTAATTGGCCCATTAGTGTCATCACTAAAGTTTATTCTAGTAAGTTTTTAAAGGGTAAGCAACATTACCAGTTTCCCACTAAAGTTTTTTCCCTTGACAGTGCATTAATTTCTTGTGTCATTATAAAACAGGAAACTGGCTTGTTAGAGTCTCAATTTTTCCTCTTTAAAGATTTACCTTAAGTGGTACGAATAAAAACAGCTTATTTCAATTATGTTTTCCAGGTAAAGTCAGCAAGAAAGAATAATTGCACTGGGTGTTGTGGCTCCCAGAGATGGATTACAAGCTGAAGGCAGAGCTGTCAGATGTTCCATAGGGGATTTGGGGGGAAAGCGGGTGTCTTTGGGTGAGTGTGTGCTTGTTTATGTGCGGTGAAGTGGTGGTAGCAGAGTTAGTTTCAGCTGGTTAAAAGCTTTACAGCTGTCCACTCATTTTGTATGTCCGTGCAACTGAATCTAGGGTCTGTAACACCTGTTAGTACAGTGGATATAGAAAAGAATCACCCCCTTTAAGATATCTTTTTTTTTTTTTTTTTTTGCTTTGCACCCATCTCCGGGATAAAGTTGTGGACAAGCACAATTCAGGAGATGGATACCAAAAAATGTTTAAAAAAAAAAAAATAATAATAATAATAATTAGGGATGCACCATTACCGATACTGGTTTTGGTATCAGGCCCGATACTGAGCTCTTGTACTCGTATTCGTTAAAATGCCCTGATACCAAATGCCGATACCACACAGTGATAAGTGCCATATTCAGACAAACAAAATAAAACACAGACAACAGAACAGACAGCAGAATGGAGTTATTAGAGATTAAGGTTGTCTACGTAGGATATCTATGCAATGTGAATATACAGTTCATCACTGGAAAGTTTGTAGTTCGGGCAGATATGTCAAAAACAAGTAAGTAAAAATACATGTACACACATTTGTACACCAGTACAAATACATGCACACGTTGAGCTAGTTTTGCTGGCTTGAGTGTTTCTGCATTATATGAGTGGCATTGGAATATACATCGCAGTACGTTTCAGATAAAAAAAAAAAAAAAAAAAAACACTTCTATTTATGAAAAATATCACAGGATATGTATAACAAGTGGTTCCCTGCATTATTACAGCAAATCACATCATTACAGTACTAAGTCGCACCAATGGAGCAGCTCTAATGCTATTAAATTGCATATGATGAACCATAGAGCAAAAGCATGATCAAAGAAAGTAACAAAAACTAGTAAAATATATTGTCATGGGCATAATTAAGTGTGAAAATAACAGAAGGAGAAGGAAGAAACCAAAAATTATTCAGAGACCAGATATACTTTTTTTATATATTGTTTTTACTAGTGGGTGCAGGACACTATAGTTCATGTACTGTATGTAAGTAAGGATAGCAAAATAAGTAAACTGTGACAAATTATACCCCAAAATTCTTCAAATAGTGGACTACCCGTACAAATGATACAAATTTGGGACCAAAAATTATTCAGACCAAGTTTGGGGGAAAAAAATTAAGTTCAGCTGTCTGAATAATACATTTTTGATTGTAATACATTACATAGCTTTCTATAAAAGTTATCTAACATTATCAAGATGAATTTGTTCTGACACAGTTTAATTATGAGTTGTTGTCACATTTTATTACCATCTTCTAAACTATAGAGAATAAACTGTGATAATGTGAAATGCTGAAGGTGTCTTAATAAATTTTGGGTTGACTGTATCTATTTAATAAATTAAGTGAACCAGCTAACATTATACATACTTTTTGGTTTCTGTACCCAATATTTAAAATAATTACAAATACAATAAAAATATTGGTATCTGTACTCTGTATCGACAAGTACCAAAAATAAAAGTAGCGTATCAGGCAAGTACTGAAAAAAGTGATATCGGTGCATCCCTAATAATAATAATAATAATTCAAAGGCTTTATCAATGCCTAGAATCACAGTGGCATCTATTGTTAAGAAGTGGAAGTTATTTGGTATACAACACAGACCCTCCCTGGATCAGGATTTCACTCCAAACTGGATGAAAGAGCCAGGAGGAAACTGGTCAGAGAGGCGACCAAGAGGCCAAAAGCAACTCTGACGCAGCTGCAGGAATTTATGATAGAGTGGTCATTGTGTGCATGTGACAACAATAGCACCATGTCTCCACGAATGTGACTTGTATGGGAGGATTAAAAAAAAGGCACTCCTCAAGAAAAACCACATGGAGTCATGAATGAGCTTTGCCAAAATGCACACTGAAGATTATGAGGCAGATTAGATTAAAATGTAATTATTTGTCCTCAACGCCAAACGATATGTTTGATGGATATCCAAGACAGCTCACCATCCAAATAACAGAATTCCTACAGTAAAGCATGGAGGTGGTATTATATCCTTTTATGGGGGTGTTTCTCTGCAGCAGCGACTGGAGCCTTTGTTAGGAGAGAGGGACAAATCGATGGGGCAAAATATAATCAAATTCGTGAGGAAAATCTGTTGGCCTCTGCCAGTAAGTTGTCAATGGGAAGAAGGTTTACCTTCCAACATGACAATGACCCAAAGCACACAGCAAAACTGACCACAGGGAAAAAGTTGAATGTCCTTGCATGGCCTAGTCAGAGCCCAGACCTAAACCCCATTGAAAATCTTGAAGAGATGTCTTGAACAAGTCAATATTTTGTTTGTTATCTGGCTCGGCTCGTGTTCATCTTCAGTTCTCTCTTCACAGCAGTTCAGTCAGTGTACTGTTCGAGTAAATTAATTACTCCGGGATATTGGTTTGTTTCAACTCAGAGGGAGTGTCAGCCACATTAAATAAATTAACAGCTTAAGTCATTTGTGGATTAATGCTTATTGGAGACGCAAACCGTTTCAAACTATTCAGTTTGATTTGGTGAACTGTTTCAAGAAGATCCAGTCGCATCGAGTGATTCGCTCGCAAACCAGATTCAAATATTGTTTTGTCTTTTTAAACTGTAAAACTACCAAAGTTTTTATTTTATTATTTTTTTATTTTATTTTACTGTGTAACCATACAGTACTCGAAGCTAACAGACATGAACTAAAAGACAGAGAAAACTCTCCAATTCTAATTTCATGGAGCCTTTAAAGGTCATGTTCAGAATAAAGGTGTCTAAGATGCTTTGTAATTTGGGTTTGAGAAGGTCTAGCGAGAAAAATGTGTTGTGATAGATTCTGCATATATTGTCTATAGCAAAAACATGCAAAAAATAAACTCCTCAAACTCAACCAAAAGCCCCAGTTTTGATCAGAGTGAAAAATGTATGTATTTATTTATTTATTGTCCTGGGTAATGGCACCTGTTCCAGATGTGGTGCTGACAGATGTTTGCTTGCATTAAACTGTCATAAGAATTATTTCTGCACTCCCTCTCCAGACTTTGTGTTAGTATGTGTTTGTGTGTTGCCCTTCACACCATATGTGACTAAATTCATTGCACATCTGTAATCTTATTTCATAATAGCATATGCCAAGGTTCGATGGCATCATATCACTAGAATCCTATAGCTTCTCACAAACACATTGAGTATACAGGGATCATGCATTGTATCTCAAAGAATTATACAGAAAAGCCACCATCCCATCTAAAACGTTCCACATTCTGAATAAATTACACATCATCATAAAACGCATTACTATTAAATTCTGATCAAAGTTTCTCTGTCTCTCTATGCTTGATGCTTCAGAGAACTGGATGTATATCGCTAATGGTTATTCTGAGAGCCATCTTGTTATGTTGGGTGGAGAATGGACGTGATGCCTGAAGGGTGAGCTCAGATGAGTTATTCTTGTGCCAGTTCAATTTTGAGAGATGAAGAGTATAATTTTGTTCATTTTTTTTTTAATCTAATATTTGTCCAAACACATTTGCCAAGATGAAAAAATGAATCTTTGTTTTGCCAAATTTGAGCTAAAGTGGCAAAATTTGTGATGCATTTGCTTTCATATTTAATTAGCAATTTGCTGAAATGAAAAACGCTTGGGAATTTCAATTTAAATGAATAGGAGCTGTGCTTGCATGTCTAAAAAAAATGGCTGCCTCAGGCTGTTATAAAGATGAGATCTCAAAGACTTCAATTTAAACAGGCCCCACATTTTCCCTTTATTGAACTTTCCAGGATGCTAAATCAGGCTGATTTTCATGCTAAACCATGTGAAAACATTATACCGAATATGGCACTTCATTTACAGGCAAAAGTTTCTTACTCTACTTTCTGCAGTAAAACACAAAGCATAATTGTTTGATTGCACATTTCTGAATGATTTTTTTTTTCATGATCAATTCCGTAAATTACAGTACAACAACCAATAATCTCACACACTGTGAATGTCCAAGCAACCATTTAAACAGGAGTTTAATCCTGTTGTGTTTTATACTTTGTCGTTCTAAATTTGTCTGTGCTTCCCTAGAAAGATTTCAGATAAATGGCAGCAATGATGAATATAGAAGGGTAATCATTTATTTGAGATAACAGAAGCGTAGTGACCAGTCTTTGCCACCCACAGTCTGACTCAATGACATCTCATCATTCTTCTTGTCTTCTATAGCCATAATCCTCCTGTTCACAATAATGAAGGGCCAACCGAGTGAAAAACTACTTCACACTTCTGGGTCATTCCTACAGTTTGGTGGATTTTATGTCTCCATGAAACAATACTATGCACATTTCATGCCACATGGTTTCCCATGCATAGATGAACCCCACTGACACAAATTCGTAATAATATAACACTTTGAAGCACTCAAAAGACAAATTCCCATTTCCTCAATAATGTTTTCTCAAATTCACTTTGAAATAAATGTTGCATACATAATTCTAAATGAGCAAATTGACGTATTAGTATATACATTTAGTTATTAATTTTGACATAAAATACAATAACTTGCAATACTTTTTTTTTTCATTTGTGAAACTATAAAATTACTTTAAGTCTCTCAAACTTCACGAGAGAGTGTCATTCCAGCAGATGATGTAGGATGTATGCGTAGCATAAGCTCCAGTGGGAATATGCTAGTCTTGGAAGAACCAAGTTTTGTTTACAGTAAAGGCTTATTTTGAAATTCTCCAACATTTTTCTTTACAAATCCTTGTTTTCTACTTCTAATTTGTGAACGGTGTTTTGTTCTCTCCTCTTCGCTTCTTTTTTCAAAACTTCTCAGCGGAGCTTGTGCTACGCCTACATCCTGCGTCATCATCTTGAACGCCACTCTGGTCCCCCTTTGAGGCTTGAGAATGAGTAAATCAATGGGTTATTTTCATCTTTAAGATGAACTATCCCTTCAAGGGGGACAACTTTCCCTAGCCTGACTACGTCAGACTTCCTACTTCCGCTCAATTTCATTTCGCTTCTGTCTACGAAGCAAAGTGAAGTAGCAGAGTCTGGTATTACCAGGCTAAACTTTCCCCATCTTACACTATCTATTAAAATTATTTCTGAATGTTAATTTTCTGCAAGCATGTTGTTCTTTCCTAGCAAGTAATAGGCGTCATTAGCGTAAAAATGTCATGTAACAGGGTTGACAAACTTGTCTATTAGTTTTTCTAATAGACATACATGTCATACATTTGACAAGTCAAAAAAAAAAAAAAAAAAAAAAAAAAAAAACAATTGGAAGAATTTTGCAAACCTACTCAGTCCAAAATCCACCAAACTGTAAAAATGACTCTTCTGTTTAAGCATGCTGGTCGTTTTTTAGTTATTTCTGAGGCAAAAGTATTTTGACTACAAGTTCTAGTCAAACTAGGTTCTTCCAGCCAGGAACTCCTCTTGCAAGCCACACAGTGCCTAAAGCATCAATTACAACTATATTTTCACTTGAGAAGAAGTGGTGTAGAAATAGTATGGAAAACCATCTCAGGTTACGAATGTAACCATGGTTCCCTGAGAGGGAACGAGACACTGCGTCCTCTGAAGGGACACTATAGGGAACACCTCGTCGTGACCCGTGTCTGAAGCATACTTTGAAAAACGCCAACGTGTTGGCCAGCGACAGCCTCTGACGTCGCTACCGGCGCGACTATAAATACACGCCCGTAGGGCCCATCACTTATCTTCTTCGTGAAGCTTGCGTCCGAAGCATGGCAGGGAGCTAGAGGACGCAGTGTCTCATTCCCTCTCAGGGAACCATGGTTACATTCGTAACCTGAGACGTTCCCCGTCAAGGGAACTTCGAACTGCGTCCTCTGAAGGGACACTATGGGGAACAGTATACCCACGCCGCCATGCTGAGAGGATTGCAGGCCAGAATCATGGCAAACACTAAGTACCAACTCTACCATTTCACCGGGAGTCGCCCCTGGGACAGTTCGACGGTTGTCCATGACATTATCCCTTATGGCCTAAGCTACATTCCCAACTTACCTGAAGGGCCTCAGCCCGGGTAGAGCTGAAGGCTTGGAATAACGAAAGATTCCTTTAAAGGGATACGGCTAAGAACTTAGCACTGTTTATTACCAACTCTGCCTGTCACAAAGGAGGGGCTCTCTTGGCACTCTGATAGAGCAGCTCGTAGATGGAATGGCCCAGGAGCAGAGCAATTGGAGGACGGAACGTACAGATGAAGCCTCGGCCACGCCTGTACCATGGCATCCAGCCCCAATGGAGCTGGATGAGTCAGAGGAAGCCAGAGGGGATAGTGTGACGCTCTCTTGAGCCGCAAAACCGATCCACCCAGGTCTGGCCAACCTCTCTAACTCTGCTTCAACACCTTGGTGCGAAGGCGCCATTCCCCGAGCCTCAGCCCCTGCCTTAGCAGAATGTCTGCTCTCACAGTGTGTCTCAAAACAGTATGTAGTACTGGAGCGCTCTGATGAAAAAAATGATAATTCAGTCTCCCATGAGAGGAGGACTCCGAGCTCCGAGCAGCATGCTCATAGGCGACCCTTTTTGAAAAGGGGAGCGCTGCTAAACTACCGCGAGAATTGCCCACACAGCCCCCCATGTTGAGGGGCACACAAATACACACTGGTTGGATGAAGCCCAAGGAACCCCGAGGCTAATCATCTTAAGAAAGGGAATGAAGGGCAGCACGTAACCCTTACCTTACAGGATTTTAGAAAGTGGGCAGAGCCTTGCGTGCACACTTACCACTTACGTGGATTTGAGACAGTGCGCAAAGTGTTCACGTGCACACTGACCACCATGTGGTTTTGAGAAAGTACACAGGCTTAGCGTGTGTACAGAAAAGTTACCTGACAACCACTGTATGTGGGAGCTCACCTTCAGAGAGACCTGTGAAGCCTACTATCTGATAACCACAATATGTGGGAGTTCACCTACAGAGAGGCCTAGAGAGGCCTACTACCTGTTACCAGATAACCACCTCAGTGGAAGGTAATATGGAACTCAACTCCAGGGAGGCCTGGTGAGGCCTACTACCTGACAACCACAGTATGTGGGAGCTCGCTTTCAGAGAGACCTGGTGAAGTCTACTATCTGAAAAAACCACAATATGCAGGAGTCCACACAGCCCCTCATGTTGAGGGAAGCGATGCTTGGGGTGTATAACAAATACACACTGGTTGAATGAAGCCCAAGGAACCTCGGGGCTAATCATCTTAAGAAAGGGAACGAAGCGGAGCGCTTAACCCTTACCGTACAGGATTTTAGAAAGTGCGCAGAGCCTTGCGTGCACACTTACCACTTACGTGGACATGAGACAGTGCGCAAATTGTTCACGTGCACACTGACCACCATGTGGTTTTGAGACAGTACACAGGCTTAGCGTGTGTACAGAAAGGTTCCTAAGCATCGCAGAGGCGCTGGATCGCACGGGAGAGGCAAGCTCCAACCCTCAAGCGAGGGGAGCATCACCTGAGGCAGTACATATAGAAGGACTCCGTAACTACCACCTCCCCGGATGCGCCAAGCGGCCAGGCGGCCCCTCAGGGTGACCTGGCCAGATATCCATGAAATTCCCTGCAGTGCTGTGAAGTTCTGACGATCAGCCAGGCTCCTCGGGAGGGGTGTGGGACGAGCAACCGCAGAGCGCTTGCTTCCCGCATGTGGAACACGCTCCGTGGTGGGTGTCGCGCCCTGGGGGGGCGAACCCACGCGGCTCGGCCGCATGCCGAAAGCCTGTGATCGTGGCCAGAGCACAAGGCTGGAACTGAGCACTGTAAAGGAAACTCACAGAGTTTGTTAGTAGACATAACCACCAGCAACATAACACCCATAAGCAGAAAGGGTTACATACTCACCCACCCTCCTGTACTGGAGTGCCGCTTTACGGGGCGCCCCCTTTTGGTCCGGACCGTCAGTAAGGTGGTCACTATGAAAATAGGACCAACCAAAAACATAACAGGTCCAGGATAGGAGACTGTTATGTGAGAAACTTTCCACCTAACCCCGATCAGGTGGAGCGCTGGTGGCTACAGGGGAATTAGGCAGGGGATAAATAAAACAGAAGTTAAAAACATCCAAAAGGAAGTGACGAACTCCTAGGTATCACTCCGATCCGGACGAGAACGCTGCCCCATCTGAATCACATCCCTCAGACCCTGCTTACCTCTTCGTGACCCGCGATTCCTCTTGCCCCTGCCCTCAGGCGGGGGAGGAGCGCGAGACACGACACTAGCCTTCTGCGCCCGTCTTCGATCCTCAGATCGAGATGGGCCAGGACCCCTTTGTTGTTCGGGCTCTGCTGCTGCGTATGATTTACCATTTAAGCGGGATGTATCCTGGAAGGGCATAGATGGCAAAGAGGGAGATTTTAGAGAGGATGTTCCCCCACTGAGAGATAGCTAGCCAGCATCTCTTCTACAGGGGGCATCCTCTCATAGCCGTTCTCGTGCATGCCATCGATATCAGCATAACTCGTATGCTGAAACCGATGGATGCGAGAGAAAAACAGCCTCTTCCATTCCTTTTTGACTTCTACATGTAAGTCAGGCAAGAATGGGAGGCTCACCTGGGCTGGCGGGCTATGGTCAGATAAATAACACTCATCGAGGCTACCTCGCGACGTTACCTTTCTGGCACGCTTCCATGGCAAGATTATTTTTTTTTATTTTTATTTTTTTTATTTTATTTTTTTTATTATTTTTTTTATTTTGCCGCGGCACGATCCACAACCTCTAACAGCTCCCCATACACAGAGCAGGAGAAATGAGCAGCTCAGCCTCAGCTTCTTCACCACTCTCAAATATCTCCTGCTCTTTCTGGGTAGAACCCAGCAGAGCACTAACTTCAGTGTCAAAAAGGATTAATGACTACGCATCTTCCTCCCGAAGTTCGCTTTCGTTTGCCGCCAGAGAGTGTGAGAGGAAAAGTCCCTCTCTACAATCAATCAATCAATCACCTTTATTTATATAGTGCTTTAAACAAAATACATTGCGTCAAAGCACTGAACAACATTCATTTGGAAAACAGTGTGTCAATAATGCAAAATGATAGTTAAAGGCAGTTCATCATTGAATTCAGTTATGTCATCTCTGTTCAGTTTAAATAGTGTCTGTGCATTTACAGTATTGTTCAAAATAATAGCAGTACAATGTGACTAACCAGAATAATCAAGGTTTTTAGTATATTTTTTATTGCTACGTTGCAAACAAGTTACCATTAGGTTCAGTAGATTGTCAGAAAACAAACAAGACCCAGCATTCATGATATGCACGCTCTTAAGGCTGTGCAATTGGGCAATTAGTTGAAAGGGGTGTGTTCAAAAAAATAGCAGTGTCTACCTTTGACTGTACAAACTCAAAACTATTTTGTACAAACATTTTTTTTTTTTTTCTGGGATTTAGCAATCCTGTGAATCACTAAACTAATATTTAGTTGTATGACCACAGTTTTTTAAAACTGCTTGACATCTGTGTGGCATGGAGTCAACCAACTTGTGGCACCTCTCAGCTGTTATTCCACTCCATGATTCTTTAACAACATTCCACAATTCATTCACATTTCTTGGTTTTGCTTCAGAAACAGCATTTTTGATATCACCCCACAAGTTCTCAATTAGATTAAGGTCTGGAGATTGGGCTGGCCACTCCTTAACATTAATTTTGTTGGTTTGGAACCAAGACTTTGCCCGTTTACTGGTGTGTTTTGGGTCATTGTCTTGTTGAAACAACCATTTCAAGGGCATGTCCTCTTCAGCATAGGGCAACATGACCTCTTCAAGTATTTTAACATATGCAAACTGATCCATGATCCCTGGTATGCGATAAATAGGCCCAACACCATAGTAGGAGAAACATGCCCATATCATGATGCTTGCACCTCCATGCTTCACTGGCTTGTACTGTGGCTTGAATTCAGAGTTTGGGGGTCGTCTCACAAACTGCCTGTGGCCCTTGGACCCAAAAAGAACAATTTTACTCTCATCAGTCCACAAAATGTTCCTCCATTTCTCTTTAGGCCAGTTGATGTGTTCTTTGGCAAATTGTAACCTCTTCTGCACATGCCTTTTTTTTTAACAGAGGGACTTTGCGGGGGATTCTTGAAAATAGATTAGCTTCACACAGATGTCTTCTAACTGTCACAGTACTTACAGGTAACTCCAGACTGTCTTTGATCATCCTGGAGGTGATCATTGGCTGAGCCTTTGCCATTCTGGTTATTCTTCTATCCATTTTGATGGTTGTCTTCCGTTTTCTTCCACGTCTCTCTGGTTTTGCTCTCCATTTTAAGGCATTGGAGATCATTTTAGCTGAACAGCCTATCATTTTTTGCACCTCTTTATAGGTTTTCCCCTCTCTAATCAACTTTTTAATCAAAGTACGCTGTTCTTCTGAACAATGTCTTGAACGACCCATTTTCCTCAGCTTTCAAATGCATGTTCAACAAGTGTTGGCTTCATCCTTAAATAGGGGCCACCTGATTCACCCCTGTTTCTTCACAAAATTGATGACCTCAGTGATTGAATGCCACACTGCTATTTTTTTGAACCCACCCCTTTCAACTAATTCAACTAATTGCCCAATTGCACAGCCTTAAGAGCGTAAGATACGAAAAACCTTGATTATTCTGGTTAGTCACATTGTACTGCTATTATTTTGAACAATACTGTATTTGCAATCAATTCAATGATATCGCTGTAGATGAAGTGACCCCAACTAAGCAAGCCAGAGGCGACAGCGGCAAGGAACCGAAACTCCATCCGTGACAAAATGGAGAAAAAAAAACCTTGGGAGAAACCAGGCTCCTCAGCGAGATCCACCTGTGATCCCCACGAGCTCTTTCTCCTCCATGCCTCGGCAACGGTGGGTCCTGAGCCGCGAGATCCAGATGACAAATGAGAGCGGAGCTTTTTTACAGAAAAACGCTCGCAGTGCGCGCAGATTGCCCCCTCAAGGACATTGCGCGCGTGCTCTTCACCCAAACAAGAGACACAAAGACTGTGTGTGTCATCAGGTGTCAAATAAAGCTGACATGGATGCACAAACTGTTTAAACGCCTTGCTAGTGGATGCCATGATAACAATAATAGATCCCTCTTACCGTTCTGGTCGTTTCTCAGATGCACGCTTCAAACAAAACAGTCAATGAAAAAGAAGAAGATAAGTGACGGGTCCTACGGGCGCATATTTATAGTCGCGCCGGTAGCGACATCAGAGGCTGTCGCTGGCCAACACGTTGGCATTTTTCAAAGTATGCTTCAGACACGGGTCAAGACGAGGTGTTCCCCATAGTGTCCCTTCAGAGGACGCAGTTCGAAGTTCCCTTGACAGGGAACTGCCACTATCCCATGTGTGCATTTCCTGAAAAGTCTGTATAAAGAGAGCCGTAAGGGAGATATGCATTGAGAAACACAGATAAGCGCTGATAGAGAAGGCCTTGATGTGGTGGTGTTGAAGGTGAGGCTGGGTACTCTGAGCGCTGCTCCATTAATTTTGCCCCCACAGCAGACAGGCTGCAGTAATGACTCTCCAGAGAACATGGCTCTGCATTTGACCTGGGATACACATCTTCTACCAGAGCTCTATGGCACTCCACCGGGAACAACCTTGTGTGTGGGTTTGACAAGAAAGGGAAATCTTCGAAAACGGAAATAAAGTTGTTGTTGTTGTTGCAGTTGTTCTTGTTTGGCTCGTTCATATAAACAAGAGCAAAAGACTACTGAACCTCGGCTGAAGATCAAATATTGTTAATATGAATGATTCAGCAGTGTAAATCATTAAATAGGTTTGGGGCTGGGGTTATGTCAAGATAAGATTGTTGTTAGTGTACTATTCGATGCTACATGGGTGAAATGTATATTTGTCAGGTGTCATGATGCAAGAACTGATATAAAAATATAAATGTGTACCTTGCAAGCAATATAAGTCACTTTGGATCTGCCAAGCATCTGCCAAAAGTATAAAGGCAATATGCAAATGCAACCAAGAATCAAGACCAGTCATAATGAAGTATGCAAATATTACAATGGCATCAGTGGCTAAAAATGCTGACTTTTTATTTTCTTTCTTTCTTTCTTTCTTTCTTTCTTTCTTTCTTTCTTTCTTTCTTTCTTTCTTTCTTTCTTAATCAAATCTATTAAATTGAAGTTAATTGAAATAGAGATTAAATACAATAAATTCAAAAAATATTGAAATATTGATGAAACTCTAAATAAAAATAAGACATATTAAAAAATAGACACTAAAAACACAAAACAAGTTGAGGTGAGATATAAAGGGAAAACACTAATATATGATATAATAAATAATACTAAAATAACATTGAAAATAAGAACACTAGAGGTGTGAAAATGTCATCACATGCAATCAAAAACCACAAACAAAACTGAAATGTCCCATTTAATTCATCAGACTCTGTTTGATCTGATTTTTCAAATGTTCCTACTTTCAAGAAGGAAGAAATGCTTTTTTGATAGTTGCTACAAAGACTATAATTTGAAAAACGAGGCTTAAAAATGTGAAGTTTTGTAGAGTGGCTAAAAAACAGCTAGTAGATGTTGACACAGCACCCCTCCCCTTATAAATAAATAAATCCCTGACAGAATACTCCACAAACAAGATCAAGGCCGGGTCCCAGTACTTAGGAACTATTTGATGTGCCTTTCTTTTCAGCGAGGAGGAGCAAACATCAAAAAGGACCTGTGCGGTCTGCAAATGTGAGACATTACCTTGAAACCATCTTCAAAAACAGCATCCTTAAGTAATTTGTTTAATGGAATAAAAATGGCTAATTGACCACTCGAAGGTAGTAATTTCCCATCTGAGAGCTGTTCTGTGCATGTGGGGGTAAGGCAAATAATTAGCAAAGGTCAAAAAAGTTCAGAAAACAGTTGCAAATATGTGGAATACGTGTGGTGTTTTTATTGTTGTCCGTATTAAAGAGACATCTTTGCATATGTGTCATGGTATCTAATGGAGAACTCAAAAGCAGAAATTAGTGTTCAGGGGTTTATGAACAAAACAGCAGACAAGACAGGAGAGGGTGAGGAAGGGGGTGAACAGAGTCCAAACAATAGACAGGTGAGTAGCACAAAGACTGGCAGACCGAGGTAATGGCCCCAGAGACCAGCCTGAGATGACAGTTGGCCAGAGAGCAGTAATGACAGGACAGAGCAAGATCAGAGGATAGCAGCGATGGCATGACAGGAACACAAAGCAAAAGAGCCTGCACACACGTGGTCACAAAGGCACTGCACCGGTCCAGTTACTGTAAGCGGCCAGGGAAGCTCAGCCTGCAGGACAGGACGAGACAAGACAGATGGCAGAACTAATATAAAGGGAAACTATAACTAGAGAAATATCTGATTAAGTAAAAGCTAACAAATAGAGAGACAAATTGTTCTTTTGAGCCGGTTCTCAGGAAGTAACCAGTCGAGGTGGTTTATAAATCAAACTGAATCGAACTTTAGTTTCAAGCTGATGACGCAGGAAGCACAACTCAAAAAGAACCAATTGATCCGGTTCAACCAACTGTCGAAGTTTGCCAAGGATAACAGAGGATTTAATAAGGACCGAATGAGCCGTGGCGAAGTTTGCCGAGGATTACCGAAGATTCTGATGAGTGAGCTGATGATACTGTGCAAGCCCAAGGCATGTCCTAGAACAGTGGTTTTCAACCTGTGGGCCGCGGCCCACTGTATTGCAGGGGGGCCGCCAATTATTATTAATAGAAATTGTAATATTGTTTATATAATAAAAAATGTCTAGTCAAAATCAAATAAATCATATATAATTAATATATAATATAATAATTATATAATATATAATTAAATAATGAGAAATTAAATAATAAACTGTTACTATGCGTTCACTATTCGAGCTCGCTGATTGGTTTAATAACAACCCGCCAACTTAGACTATCTAAAATAGTTTTGATTCATACGTGCTGAAGCAGATTTAAAAATGGATAAATGGTTGACAACAGGATCGCTGAAAAGGAAAAATACAGACGTTTCTTCAGCAACAAGTAAGCATGACACTGAAAAGCCTCAAAATAAACCTAAACGAAGAAAATATAGTAGCGACTACCTAGCGCTGGGTTTTACATATGTTGGAGCAGAGAACGAGCAGCTACCGCTCTGTGTTGTGTGCTCAGAAATACTGTCAAATGAAGCTTTAAAACCAATCAAACTACGAAGGCACTTGGAAACAAAGCATAGTGAATATGCATCCAAGCCTATAGAATTTTTTGAGAACAAACTTAAAGAGTACCAAAGCAGGAAAAAAACTCTTGAAACAGCGTTCTCTGGCAACGACAACAGTAAAGCAGTGGAGGCATCTTATCGTGTTGCAAATCTCATTGCAAAGGCTGGAAAACCGCACACAATTGGTGAAACTTTGATTTTACCTGCTGCGAAAGAAATGGTTGGCGTGATGTGTGGAGAAAAGGCCCGCAAGCAGTTAAATCTGATTTCACTTTCAGATAATACAGTCGAGAGAAGAATCAATGAAATGGCAGATGATATAACTCAGAAGTTGGTCAAAAACATTCGAGAGAGTCCCTTTTATGCCCTACAGTTGGATGAATCGACCGATATAGCAAACCTTTCCAACCTCCTTGCCTTTGTACGTTATGTACATAATGGAGAATTACAAGAAGATTTCCTTTTCTGTAAGCCGCTGCCGGCGCAATCAACTGCCCAAGCCATATTTGATATTTTGAATGCGTTCATTGTTTCAAATGGAATAGACTGGTCTAAATGCGTGGGTCTGAGCACAGATGGAGCAAGAGCCATGGTGGGACATCGCAACGGAGTCGTTGCGCGCGTAAAAACAGCTGCGCCGCTCATGAGCTCTGTCCACTGCAGTTTACATCGGGAGGCGCTAGCTACCAAAAAGATGCCCACAGATCTCAGATGCGTCTTGGATGAGGCTGTTAAAATCGTCAATTTCATAAAGACTAGGCCCCTTCAGTCACGTCTGTTTCGACTACTCTGTGAAGAAATGGGAAGTGACCATGTTCAGCTTCTGTTACACACTGAGGTGACGGTATTGCAGGGGGGCCGCCAATTATTATTAATAGAAATTGTAATATTGTTTATATAATAAAAAATGTCTAGTCAAAATCAAATAAATCATATATAATTAATATATAATATAATAATTATATAATATATAATTAAATAATGAGAAATTAAATAATAAACTGTTACTATGCGTTCACTATTCGAGCTCGCTGATTGGTTTAATAACAACCCGCCAACTTAGACTATCTAAAATAGTTTTGCCATATTTGATATTTTGAATGCGTTCATTGTTTCAAATGGAATAGACTGGTCTAAATGCGTGGGTCTGAGCACAGATGGAGCAAGAGCCATGGTGGGACATCGCAACGGAGTCGTTGCGCGCGTAAAAACAGCTGCGCCGCTCATGAGCTCTGTCCACTGCAGTTTACATCGGGAGGCGCTAGCTACCAAAAAGATGCCCACAGATCTCAGATGCGTCTTGGATGAGGCTGTTAAAATCGTCAATTTCATAAAGACTAGGCCCCTTCAGTCACGTCTGTTTCGACTACTCTGTGAAGAAATGGGAAGTGACCATGTTCAGCTTCTGTTACACACTGAGGTACGATGGCTTTCACGAGGCAGGGTGCTTACTCGTCTATTTGAATTACGCAACGAAGCACGGATTTTTTTATCTGACTCAAATTTTCCCCTTTCAGACCGCCTCAGTGATTTCGAGTGGCTTGCAAAATTGTCCTACCTTTCTGATATTTTCAATCACCTAAATGGTGTGAACTTGAGTCTTCAGGGCAAATCAGTGACAGCGTTTCAATAATAGAAGCCACAATAAAGAAACTGGACATTTGGGCCGGACGAATTCGCAAATCAAACTCTGAATCGTTTGAAAATTTGTCACATCTTTTGACAGAAGAAGCCATGAGCCTACCCACCTTGGTTAAAAAGCTGATTGAGGAGCATCTCCAAGGACTGAAGAGCCAGTTGCGTGACTACTTTCCATCTCCAGATGCTCAGGTTGCCTGGATGGAAAATCCATTTGCAAACTTGTGTGAGGGAGCCGTCACAAGTTTAAGTGCAAAAGAGCACGACAGCCTCATTGACATGTCTTGTGACAGTGCTTTAAAAATGACGTTTTCTCAAAAAACATTGACGGATTTCTGGATTCATACATTCTCCGAGTATCCTGATCTTTCTGACAAAGCTCTTAAATTTTTGATGCCATTTCCGACAACATACTTATGTGAAGCAGGATTTTCTGCATTGGTGGCACTCAAGACAAAATACCGGAATAAGCTTAACATCGAGCCTGATCTCCGCTTGCAACTTTCTTCCCTTCAGCCCGACATACAGCGCTTAGTAAATGCTAAACAACACCAACCTTCGCATTAGGTGAGTGACAAAGATTGTTGTTTATAGTTTCATGTCTAATTGTCTTGTAAACAAGTTGAGATTTTTTTTTTGTGCATGTTATCCATTTAGCTAAATTTATTTCATGGTTGTTGGTTTAAATTTATTTACATATTGCAGTTCCGTTTCCCTTTAATGTGTCTTTTTTTGTTGTTGCCTGCTCTCGATTTGCGCTTGTCACTCGAGTCTGACTCTAGTCTTGCTTTGTCCAGTGCTCCATTTCTCTGCCGGTTTTGACTGCTCGTTTCAACCCAGCTCTGCCTGTTCCCTCTGACGGCTCTTCGGCTCGCTGACGTTCTACCCGCTGCCGACCTCTGCCTGGATTTGGTTTTCCCGTTTTTGAAATGTCAACCCGAGCCTTTGGGGGCTTGCTGATCCGTTATGTATATTTTCTGTTTATTCAATACATTACCAGTTTATTCAATAAAGACAATTAACAGCCTTGCTTCCGAGTACTTAGTTAACCCGACACAAAAAGCGGGATCGTTTAAATTCATTTGCAGTGGGCCGCGGAAACATATGTGTTTGGCTGTGTGGGCCATGAGTTAAAAAAGGTTGGGAACCACTGTCCTAGAAATATGCTGTTATTTTACATTTTATTAAAGCTTGCAAAAACCTTTCTGTCGAGTGATGTAAATAAATTTTACAATAGTTTTTTGTGCATGCATCATATTTAAAGTTGCTTAAGCGAAATCAGGGACTTTTATGCATTATCAATATTGGTTAGTCAGTCATATCTGACATAAAGGATCTGCAAATGAAACTGACCACAAACAGCATTAAACACCATAAGCCCTTCCCCGGACAGCACGCCAAATATGCATACCACACCTCAGCTAATTATATGTAAGCGTGAACTCGTGAAATGAATTATGGCAATAATCAGCAATATGCATTCACACAAATAGCTTTATTTTTTGAATGTTTCAATGCATTTACACAATTTTCACGGCAAATGGCACTGAGTTTGTTAGAAAAGAAATGCATAGAGAACCAATGAATTGGCTTTTTGAAACGGTTCAATGAGTCCATCTGTCCGAAAAGAACCGGTTTGCGGAAATTAAGCAGATGTTGCAACACTACTCTACACTGAGAAGCCACACACAAGGATTAAGGTTAACGAACTGGCAAAAAAAAAAAAAAAAAAAAAAAATATATATATATATATATATATATATATATATATATATATATATATATATATATATATATATATATATAAACGCAACAAACAACATAAGAGACAGGTGATGACTAAAGGAGTGGTAACTGGTAAAAAGGTGGCAGGATGTGATGTGACATCAGTTTGTGACATCTTTTTCTGTTGTACACCCTCCATTATTATAATTAAGATGCATAATTATTGTTAGAAGAAGAAGAAGAAGAAGAAGAAGAAGAAGAAGAAGAAGAAGAAGAAGAAGAAGAAGAAGAAGAAGAAGAAAAAGAATTGGCATTACATTCCAACATCTATATTAGTGGTAGTAGTATTTTTTAAAATGGCTGAAACAATTATATTTCACTAACAATAATTGTAAATAAGAATAAAATAATGATGATGATGATTAAATGTAGAACTGGACTGGACTAACACACCTACAATCATAAGAAGTCGTATAATTGCCATTGCTAGTCTTCAGTAATAGCCTCACGTTTTTCATCAATGTCTTCCAAAGGTTTGTTAAGGCCATGAAATTGGTGTGTAATTTTGACCTTTATGACCTTTAATCTGGTTTTGTTTTGGATCCATGTTGGTTTTAGTTACAAACTTGGCCAGTTAAAGTGCCATATGCTGTATGTGGCAGCCACAGTTGAGAGGCTGGCAAAGCGAGACTGGCACCAACACCAGGCCAAGATACTGAACATACCTGTCAACACAGATTAGGATTAACAGACAGATTCATCTTGGATTCACCCCACCAGGCTGCTGACCAGACAGTATGAATGAATGGAGGATGAACCCAGCAGTGTCAAATTTCATTCCTGTGGAAAAAGTATTGTATTGCATCATGATATTCAAAACTAAAATCTTGTGTTTCACTAAAAGACAGCTTTGAGATCTGCCATTTAAAAATAAATAAATAAATAAATAAATAAATAATATAAAATGTTGACGTCATTAAACTGATCAAAGGTGAAAGTAAGGGCAAAACAGATTAAAACAAAAAACGGCTATAAAAAAAAAATATGTATAGTTTACATCGGGAGGCGCTAGCTACCAAAAAGATGCCCACAGATCTCAGATGCGTCTTGGATGAGGCTGTTAAAATCGTCAATTTCATAAAGACTAGGCCCCTTCAGTCACGTCTGTTTCGACTACTCTGTGAAGAAATGGGAAGTGACCATGTTCAGCTTCTGTTACACACTGAGGTACGATGGCTTTCACGAGGCAGGGTGCTTACTCGTCTATTTGAATTACGCAACGAAGCACGGATTTTTTTATCTGACTCAAATTTTCCCCTTTCAGACCGCCTCAGTGATTTCGAGTGGCTTGCAAAATTGTCCTACCTTTCTGATATTTTCAATCACCTAAATGGTGTGAACTTGAGTCTTCAGGGCAAATCAGTGACAGCGTTTCAATAATAGAAGCCACAATAAAGAAACTGGACATTTGGGCCGGACGAATTCGCAAATCAAACTCTGAATCGTTTGAAAATTTGTCACATCTTTTGACAGAAGAAGCCATGAGCCTACCCACCTTGGTTAAAAAGCTGATTGAGGAGCATCTCCAAGGACTGAAGAGCCAGTTGCGTGACTACTTTCCATCTCCAGATGCTCAGGTTGCCTGGATGGAAAATCCATTTGCAAACTTGTGTGAGGGAGCCGTCACAAGTTTAAGTGCAAAAGAGCACGACAGCCTCATTGACATGTCTTGTGACAGTGCTTTAAAAATGACGTTTTCTCAAAAAACATTGACGGATTTCTGGATTCATACATTCTCCGAGTATCCTGATCTTTCTGACAAAGCTCTTAAATTTTTGATGCCATTTCCGACAACATACTTATGTGAAGCAGGATTTTCTGCATTGGTGGCACTCAAGACAAAATACCGGAATAAGCTTAACATCGAGCCTGATCTCCGCTTGCAACTTTCTTCCCTTCAGCCCGACATACAGCGCTTAGTAAATGCTAAACAACACCAACCTTCGCATTAGGTGAGTGACAAAGATTGTTGTTTATAGTCTCATGTCTAATTGTCTTGTAAACAAGTTGAGATTTTTTTTTTGTGCATGTTATCCATTTAGCTAAATTTATTTCATGGTTGTTGGTTTAAATTTATTTACATATTGCAGTTCCGTTTCCCTTTAATGTGTCTTTTTTTGTTGTTGCCTGCTCTCGATTTGCGCTTGTCACTCGAGTCTGACTCTAGTCTTGCTTTGTCCAGTGCTCCATTTCTCTGCCGGTTTTGACTGCTCGTTTCAACCCAGCTCTGCCTGTTCCCTCTGACGGCTCTTCGGCTCGCTGACGTTCTACCCGCTGCCGACCTCTGCCTGGATTTGGTTTTCCCGTTTTTGAAATGTCAACCCGAGCCTTTGGGGGCTTGCTGATCCGTTATGTATATTTTCTGTTTATTCAATACATTACCAGTTTATTCAATAAAGACAATTAACAGCCTTGCTTCCGAGTACTTAGTTAACCCGACACAAAAAGCGGGATCGTTTAAATTCATTTGCAGTGGGCCGCGGAAACATATGTGTTTGGCTGTGTGGGCCATGAGTTAAAAAAGGTTGGGAACCACTGTCCTAGAAATATGCTGTTATTTTACATTTTATTAAAGCTTGCAAAAACCTTTCTGTCGAGTGATGTAAATAAATTTTACAATAGTTTTTTGTGCATGCATCATATTTAAAGTTGCTTAAGCGAAATCAGGGACTTTTATGCATTATCAATATTGGTTAGTCAGTCATATCTGACATAAAGGATCTGCAAATGAAACTGACCACAAACAGCATTAAACACCATAAGCCCTTCCCCGGACAGCACGCCAAATATGCATACCACACCTCAGCTAATTATATGTAAGCGTGAACTCGTGAAATGAATTATGGCAATAATCAGCAATATGCATTCACACAAATAGCTTTATTTTTTGAATGTTTCAATGCATTTACACAATTTTCACGGCAAATGGCACTGAGTTTGTTAGAAAAGAAATGCATAGAGAACCAATGAATTGGCTTTTTGAAACGGTTCAATGAGTCCATCTGTCCGAAAAGAACCGGTTTGCGGAAATTAAGCAGATGTTGCAACACTACTCTACACTGAGAAGCCACACACAAGGATTAAGGTTAACGAACTGGCAAAAAAAAAAAAAAAAAAAAAATATATATATATATATATATATATATATATATATATATATATATATATATATATATATATATATAAACGCAACAAACAACATAAGAGACAGGTGATGACTAAAGGAGTGGTAACTGGTAAAAAGGTGGCAGGATGTGATGTGACATCAGTTTGTGACATCTTTTTCTGTTGTACACCCTCCATTATTATAATTAAGATGCATAATTATTGTTAGAAGAAGAAGAAGAAGAAGAAGAAGAAGAAGAAGAAGAAGAAGAAGAAGAAGAAGAAGAAGAAGAAGAAGAAGAAAAAGAATTGGCATTACATTCCAACATCTATATTAGTGGTAGTAGTATTTTTTAAAATGGCTGAAACAATTATATTTCACTAACAATAATTGTAAATAAGAATAAAATAATGATGATGATGATTAAATGTAGAACTGGACTGGACTAACACACCTACAATCATAAGAAGTCGTATAATTGCCATTGCTAGTCTTCAGTAATAGCCTCACGTTTTTCATCAATGTCTTCCAAAGGTTTGTTAAGGCCATGAAATTGGTGTGTAATTTTGACCTTTATGACCTTTAATCTGGTTTTGTTTTGGATCCATGTTGGTTTTAGTTACAAACTTGGCCAGTTAAAGTGCCATATGCTGTATGTGGCAGCCACAGTTGAGAGGCTGGCAAAGCGAGACTGGCACCAACACCAGGCCAAGATACTGAACATACCTGTCAACACAGATTAGGATTAACAGACAGATTCATCTTGGATTCACCCCACCAGGCTGCTGACCAGACAGTATGAATGAATGGAGGATGAACCCAGCAGTGTCAAATTTCATTCCTGTGGAAAAAGTATTGTATTGCATCATGATATTCAAAACTAAAATCTTGTGTTTCACTAAAAGACAGCTTTGAGATCTGCCATTTAAAAATAAATAAATAAATAAATAAATAAATAATATAAAATGTTGACGTCATTAAACTGATCAAAGGTGAAAGTAAGGGCAAAACAGATTAAAACAAAAAACGGCTATAAAAAAAAAATATGTATATATATATATATATATATATGTATATATATATATATATATATATATATATATATATATATATATATATATATATATATATATTGTATTTTTAATCAAATAAATGCAGGCAGCATCTTGGAGCACAGCCCATCAACCTATGAAGTTCTATCTAGTACATATATAGAATGTGAACAGAAATGCCCAGATGATTCTAAAGCCCTATTCGGACGGGACTAGTTTTACAGGGGGTCGTTAGAGAAATCTGCGTTTCACAGACGTACTTGGTGATTTTAATCCCGCCCGAATCTGCCACGTCTGTGTTTTTCTCACACAACCTCTGTGGTAATTCCAGAGCAAATTACCTACCGTTTTTCAGCAAACTCAGTGATCCTCTGAGAAAACTAATCCCGTCCGAATGCGAATGTCTGTGATTGCCGGTGATATTTTATTTCACAGCGCGTTTCCTTGTGTGTTTTGGCCAACGTGAATTACCGTAGATGCTCTTACTGCGCGGATGTTTGATATATTTGATTAGTGGCAAATAAATAATAATAAAAAAATAATACAAATAATAAAATCAAGAGCAAGATCGCGTAAACTGTTAATACCGGCTATTGTAATATCAGCATCAGGTAAGATTACTCACGTTCATTTATGTAACGTTACATTTAATTAAAAAATAAAAAATAAATAAAAAGGAAAACAAGTTAAACTAAAGGAACCACACATTAACATGGTTTTACTATACTAGCCATTTAGTATTTATTGTGTAATAATACTAAGGCAATCATTCTGAATGAATGCAATGCACGCATACAGAGCGCGTGATCTCTGTGAAGCCCAGATGCTCAAATCAGACCCTCCCACCTCTGTAATAAACACAGAGATACTAGTCCCGTCCGAATTGGTACATGAAAATCACAGACGTCGGGTGGTAAGAATCGAAACTCAAACGTAGTTTAGAAAACTAGTCCCGTCCGAATAGTGCTTAAGAAGATGAGCCATGCATTGTGTTGCCAGAAACTGTCAAAAGATTTTTCTGGTGTCCTTCTCCCTTCTGCCCCTAGATGCAGCCATGCATTAATGATTTAAATTAGGACACATGTCATGCATTGTGTCATCCCATTTCACACCATTTTACTTCCCTCTACTGATTCCATTATTAACTTATATTATTAAAGCCAAGACTAAAACAATGACATTGAATTCTGATAAAGCTAATACTCAATGTCATACAAAACCCACAAGAGCCATCATGCAAGTTCTAATCTAAAAATATATAAATATTTTAGGCTGAGTGAAACTTAAAACAAAAAATTTAATTAGAAAGTAAATGAGATATAAAATTACAATTATGATACAAATTAAGTTACAAATCCAATCTATTAAGTCACAATTGCAAGAAAATGGTCACAATTACTCTTGTTTATTGTTACCCTGAGGTAGAGACAGGTTTCCACAGTACATAACATAATTGACACTGAAAACCTTGAGGGAAATATAATTTGCATGTGGGTGTAAATGTGTAATTTGTAGGTATGTAAAGATGTTTATGTGTGGGTATACTTAGAGATGGCAATTAAGCCTATTAGCATGAATAGCCTCCTGTTGGTGTTTATTATTATTTTTAATAGCTCAGTGAATATATTATGACACTGAATACACAGTTTTTTATTAATTCTGTATTTCACACCTCTTGTAATTAAATGGCTAATTAACAACTGATCAAAAGTGTGTACAGGCAGAGTATGCATGCCATATGTAGTGTCAAAAAGATAATGCAACCATCCATCACATCTCTGCCTGATGCAGCTATCCAACCCCGCTACTGTCAACTGTCACACAACTTGAGTGGAGTAAATCATGGCAGAATTTTCATTTTGGGGCATTTAAGAACATTTTTCTTTGCATGCCTATATCCATGGGCATTGGTGCTCAAGCCCCAGTAAAATACCACTGTGCCCCAGTAATATATTAAAGGGGGGGGGGGGGGGGGGGGGGTGAAATGCTATTTCATGCATACTGAGTTTTTTATACTGTTAAAGAGTTGGATTCCCATGCTAAACATGGACAAAGTTTCAAAAATTAAGTTGTACCTTTGAAGGAGTATTTTTGTTCCAAAAATACTCCTTCCGGTTTGTCACAAGCTTCGGAAAGTTTTTTTCGAGTATGGGTCTGTGTGACGTTAGATGGAGCGGAATTTCCTTATATGGGTCCTAAGGGCACCTTTGCCGGAAGAGCGCGCGCTCCCGTGGAGCAGAGCACTGGGAGCACAGACATTCACTGATCAGAGCGAGAGCGTCGCGAAATGTCACAAAAGAAGTGTGTTTTTGGTTGCGAGGGCAAGACAACCCTGCACAGATTACCAAAAAAAAAAAAAAAACATTAAGGGACCAGTGGACGGAGTTTATTTTTACAGAGCATCGATGGAGTTGTGCAAGTGTTTTTGTTTGTTCCCTTCATTTCGAAGGTGCTTGTTTTACAAACAAGGCCCAGTTTGACGCCAGATTTGCGTATCGTTTATTTCTTAAGGATGATGTAATCCCAACGAAAAAGGGTCACGATCGTGTGTTGGAACCGCAGGCGGTGAGTAAAACTGCTTAAAATATCTCTGTGTTGTTAACTTAGCTCTCGGCGCATAAGCACATCAAGTAAACCTTGTACACCTTTAAAGAAAAAAAAAATAAAGACGACAGAAAGTGGAACTTAGTCATTTTCCAAAACCGCTAAGCAAATATATACAGTTTCAATACATACCACATAGAGACGTCCTGCTGTAGTCGTTGCTGATGCTGCTATCATTCAGTTTCAGCCTCGGGATCTGATTCTGGATCATAAATTAACGGCTGAATCTGTTAGCCATGGTTTGTTTTGGATGATGTTTTTTTTTTCCTCACAGTAATGTCACAACTTCCAAACGCTCTCAACGCAAAAGCCTACTCGCGCTCGTGATTCTTTAGCTCCACCCACTCGTCACGCCTCCAGACGCTCGTGTTTTTCTGAAAAAAATCGGCACAGACTATTTTTCTCTTATACATATAATAAAACTAAAGACTTTTTGGAGATATGAATGATGCAGTACTAATCTTTAGGTACTCAAGGAGATTGAGTGAAAATGAGCATTTCACCCCCCTTTAATGAAAAATCCTTGTGTCAGTGTTTACTGACCTGAGGATATTTTACTTTGATGATATTTCAGCAATCAAGTAATGTGTTGTATTTTTTTTTAGCTGTTTAGAATCAGAACTATAGTGATGTCAGATTCATGAATTAAAAATTATTTTAATTGCTCAAACATGTTCACGAAAAGGTCTGAAATTGCTTGTGATTCAGCATAATTCATTAGGACAGTTCACTGATGCACTGGTTTCTCACACCACAATATTAACAGGATAGTTTATAAGACGGAAAGCAAAAAAGAGCACTGGATGAAGTGGATATTTACCTAATATCCATCATAGGAAACAATTTGCAAATGTCTTCTATTGTTTGCAACAACAAAGCAGCTCTTTATTGCGCATGAAGCTAAAAAAAGACATCTAACACTAGCTGAATCAGAATTCTAACTTAAGGCTCCAAACAGAGAATAAAGTGCAGCCAAAGCCATCTCAGCAGATAATGAGCCTTACATCCAGACACAGCGATAGCATGTACAGTAGCAGTTGCGATGGCCAACATCATCAGCCCATAATTTGTAAAGCATTAACTCAGATTGTATGGTGTTGAACTGATCTCTCCATTTCTGTAATTTGCTGGCACAGTCTAGCCAGTTGACAATTACAAACCACTTTACATGATTAAATAAGAGCTTTTTAGCATCACTAAATGCTTCCTAAAATGTAAACAGTCAGTAGCTTGATGGACTCATACCTTTTTTTTTAAATTAACAAATGGTTTTCAGTTCATGCACAGTTGTGAACAATGCTTTTCTGTTTAATATTACTAAACAGAGCTAGATGTTGCTAGAGGTTTTAGGATTTCGCTATAGCATATAGCGGTGTTATTTTATAATTCTAACACGCAAAGATTGCTGGTGACCTCTGATTATTGTTGTTTCACATTCAGGCACATTTAAATATCACACTCTTACTTAATCTAGAAAAACTTTGTATCATTAAATAGTACTCCAGCTTCAAGATTTTAACCACTGTTTATGAAAACTCAGCTGCAGTCACAGCAATTTCATAATGCCAGGTGTGCAAAATAATCAATAGATAAAGTATGATATTTTGAATCGAAGAAAAACACACATTCTTATTCAGTCTGGTCTGCTGTGGTTTATTTGTGTTCACAAACAGTGGTTTAAAGTAAGTTCTGAGTAAAATTAAAATGTTTTGTTTTGTTTTCTAGAAAGACTTTTGATAATAGGTGAGTGAATGTATATTGGGATCGAAGCCATGTGGATTGGTAAGCCATGTAATGCCAGAATGAAGGCTAATAATGGTTGTATAAAACATAAAAGAACAATGATAAAATAAAAATGAGGATTACATCTTATACCTTGTAGAAGTGGGAAGGGTTGTCGAGTGAGGACAATAGAAACATGTATGAGGCAGTTTACTGGGCCAGACATCAGACGATAGAATGCAGGGGAGCTTACAGGGGGCCCTATTTATTTTATAAGCCTTTTATTAGCCTTCTTAAACTCAAAATTAAAGAGCCAGTAAGATGAAAATTCTAAGCTTCCTATCACTGTTTATAAGTCCTGTACATTAGGTTTAAATCCATCCAAGGTTAAAAAACATTGTCATTTTGTCAAAATATCATTTTAAAATTACCTCAATTCTCAGAGATCCCCAAACGGTTCGCGCGAAGCTGTTCAAAAGATTCAGTTTCCTTAAACCCCACCTTTCGGTAGCATACTGTGTTCTGATTGGTCAACTAACATAGTCAGGTTTGATTTGTTGTTCCGCACACACCTCCACGGTAAACTATGCGTTAGCATCTGTTTGGGGTGAATAATGTCTTATTCCTCTCATCGCGAAGCAAACAGTAAAATAAAAAACTTGAACAGTCTCGCTGCTTTTTCTTCTGTGTGGGCGTATTCAAGCCGCGCGCTTCAGTTTGAATCTAAATAGCGAGTTCAGTGCGGTCACATTAGATAAAGAAGGGAGACATGAAAAACAGACATTGCGTTGTTTTCATATGGATTACTTTATCACAGAATATCTGTTTTCGGCAGCACTTGTTTAGTTTTAAAGTAGACATGTCAAGCTTTCTATAGATATCTCTCTCATGTCTCTTCGTTGAGTATTCACGGAGTTAAACTTCATTTTAATGACGTGTTTGTACATGACGATCAGCGCAGACAGGCTGCAGACAGCACACATGCTGATAAGACGCTCGGGAGAAAACAGACACATGACTTCATAATCATACTTCGCGTTGTGATTCGGAGATGCTCGTTGTTCTAAATAAAGTTGGTAATAAACCCTCTTGTATGGCCAAACGCTTTGAAAATCCCGCTGTACTCACCGAGATTAGAAAAGCAGTCATCAGTGAAATGTTGTGAACTCAACAAAAGGGATTTGTTGTACTGCTCTGGTATTGTGGTAAAAATGAATTTTAGCCATTGGTTCCTCTGATTTTCATTCTTTGGCAGTGAAAATAAAACAAACTTGCCTTTACAATTAAAAACACACTGTCTCCTCGACATGATGCTATCACACCAACCAGAGCGTCTGTGTGGGGGGGTGGGGCAGGTCAGAGTTCCGTTTCTCCCAAGACGGTAGGCGGAGATTATTATGCAAAGTGTTCCTAGTGACGTACATAGAGATGGGCAAAAGATTTGAAATCTATAATGACTCGTTTCAGCGATTCAGAGTCGACTCCTTACTTTAGAAGCCAATAACTTTATAAATCATGTACTTTTTGGTTTAATTACTTTGCACATTGTTTACACTGATGGACAGCTACATAATACACTGTAATACAGGTAATTTTTGATTTCCCATCTGTGTGGCTCTTTAAACTTAGAAAATGTTTCATAAAATGTGATGGTTAAAAGATAACATCCTCAAATTTGAAATGAAGCATGAGCACACTTGTTGCTTGGGCTTCATCATTTCTAAAAACACTAATCACAGCCACATAATTTTTTATACATTACAAAAAAATAATAATAACAATTCTTCCTTTTATGTTTGAGCTTATATATCTTCATATTCATAACAGCCTAGGGCTGTCAAAATTGCTCAAAAATGACGTTCGAATATTCCCTCTAAAAAAAACACGAATATTCGAACTATTCGAACATCTGGTTGCGCATGTTGTAAATGACGCACATTACTTCAATAACAGGCCAAAATAATACAAAGAGACATAACTACTTGTATAGATAGTCTATTTAAGTTTAAATATATATGACAATGTATTACCTACACAAAAACAAGGAAATCGACTAATGGCCAAGACTGCAAATTTTTGTGCAAGCAATTTAAGGTCGCGACTGTTGTCCAAAATATAGCAGGCTTCATTCAGTGATTGAAACAAATATTATTAATATTAATTGAAGTTTTACAGCATATAGAACTGACATTGAATGCTCCGAGCGAGCTGAGCTGTGGTAAACATGGAACTTTTCCATGACATGAAACGATAAATAATCAAACCTAGGATCCATTGCTTTACAGAACTCCCCGAAGCCTGCCCCATCCGCGATACTGATCGGTCTCATGTCCTTACAAATGAACGAAATTATTTTATCCGTTATGGCCTCTTGTCATGTTGCAGACAAAGAGCTTGCGGCGGGCGATGCAAAGTAACGTTAAGTGTCAAGACGTAACTGTTTAGCTGGAGTTCCACACATTATGCCATGCTCCTTTGGGTGCACATTTGAGCCTCACAGAGATGCGAGGCTGTGACCTGTCCCTGAGCCCTCAGGCGTGCTAGCGCGCCCACTCGCAAAGCAGACAACCATGCCTCTACTACCGCGGACGTTTTTTTCCATATTGTTTTTTTTAATTCGAATATTAATTTTCACCTTCGAAATTTGTTTTTTTTTTTAACTATTCGAATACATATTCGAATTTAGAATATTCATTGACAGCCCTATAACAGCCTGAGTAATTTGGAGTCTTTAACAGTAAACCTTTGAGTGTCATCTTCCTATATATATATATATGTTGGTTATGTATCTAGTCAGAAAGACACGTGAGCAGCAACTGTTTATTTTGGGTAAGTCATATATGTCCCCATGCCAAAATGGGGTTAATATTTATTTATATGTTCATATATATATATTATTACAGTATTTATTAATAATTTGAATTATTTTATAAATATATTCTCAGTTTAAAAAAGTGTTGTCATTTATTTTTATTATTACTAATTTTAAAATATTCTAAATTGTTTTCAGTTATTTTTATTTCAGTTTTAGTACTTCAACTTCAAGGTTATTTCAGCTTATTTCAGTTAGTTGCCAATGTGATATTTATAATTATTTTGATTCTATTTTTCTTCATTTAACATTTATATTTTATTTTATTTCAGCTTTTATTTCAATAAACAATAACAACACTGAGTTTATATTTAATATTTTTAGTTACATAAACTTTATATACATTTTGTATATTTTTAATATACATTCTGTATAAATAACTGAATTGAAAGTGTGTAAATAACCATTTACACATTATTGTAATTAGGCTTGATTTGTCAATAAATTATCATACTGAATTGCGATTGCTCTTCATTCTTGCATCTCATTGTTGAATGCCATAGCAATCTGTAACTGTTTCATCCATTCATTCATTTACTCACTCACTCATTTGATTGTGCATAAAGATTTACACACAAGGGAATATCCATATTTCAGCATATCATCCCAAAACAGACATTTGTTGACCAATCAAGCCAAATAATGCAGCAAGAAGGTGTAAACCTCTCATAATCTGACTAAACCGAATCTAATCTGAGACCTCCCTTGACGTTTCCTTAGGGATAAACAGGTGCAAATATTCAGTCACCTGGTTGATGACATACATCACCCAACAGTCCTTGAAAAATCCTTATCTGACCAACCTTCCAGCTCCAGTAGAGCCAACAGCAGGAAACCAAGATTTCCCATTTGTACGCCTGAGTAGATTCTAAGTAGATTCATCGTAAATCAATCATGGTGATCAGCAGTGTTGACACCTTCAGTGGATGGAGTTTGTAATGAGATCCATCTGCTTGTGCTGAAAATTAGGATGGCCTCACACTTATAAGTTCCAGCTTTTCTGACAGCCATCTTCTAAACAGCCCTCAGAACAATAACATCTACAGAAGGAGCTCAGGCAAGATCAGGAAAAAATGTTTTTCCTACACATTTTAAAATGGATTGCTTTAGAATTTGACTGCTGGTACTGGTTGTTCAATCTTCCAATAATTAACCCCATATCAACACCTTAGCAAATCTTTGCATTCCCTTTTTAACCACCGACAGCAGTCTAGATTTTTGTACAGTTTCACATTTACTTCAGCAAGTGTAAAAATTAGAAGCCAAGCTCACTGGAAAAACATGGTGACATTTCTGTAAAATGAATATCATTGATTGCATCTTCTGCATTTTGTGGCACATTCAAAGTAAAATAGCATTAAAAGAACATTGAGTTTTATCCATGGGCTTAGGTTTAGGGGGGGACGCTAGGTACTAGTCCCTATCAATATTTTGAGATGACAAATTTGTCCCCACCAGTACTTAGCAAGCTCCTTTGAACTGCTATTTGGATCTTTGCACTCCTATTTGGATCGATTCTAACGGCCAGGATGACGACAGTACAAGAAACGGCGGAATTTGATTGGCGGCGGGGTATCTGACATGCTATACGCGCGGGCCGGGACTACTTTTGTGCTTGCACTAGCAGCGAGCGGGTGATGCGCGCACTGTGTGTGTGTGTGTGTGTGTGTGTACGCGCGCATGTTGACAACGCCGATGGTAAGTTACCAGGGCTGTCTCTCTGCCACATACAAAGGCCAGAGTAAAAACATTTTAATATTCAGTTTTTTCCCCCTTAAAGCAGAGTCAGAGTGTAAGTAAGCAAAATAACTAGCTAGCAACACAAATAAACTAGCTGTAGTAACTGACCAGGCTTTCAAATGCAGATTCTACTGTGGGAAATAGTATTAACTGGTGATAGTATGTGTTACCCAGGAAGATAGAATGCTACGTTAGCAAGTAACTGAATGTCAATTAGCCTTTACCTTAACTTAGAATCTTGCAGTCAACATAAACGTGAGTCTACTGGAGGGTAAATAGTGTTTATAATAGAAAAAGGTTATTATATTTATTTATTTAGATTTGTTTCCTTGTGGTAGAGTATTTTTTTGTTAGTGTAAATACTAATGTAGGCTACATACTAATTTATGTTAATAAATGTTTAGTTGTTCAGCATTACACAGTCTCAGTTTTGTTTTGTTTTTTGTTTTTTTTTGTTGTTGTTGTTTTTTTTGAGAGTGCATTTTTGAGATTATACAGTTAAACTAGCTCTTTAGGGACAGTATACAGGATGGTGACAAGATTTTTAGACTTTGTTTTTAACAAATCCTCAGTGATGAAATATATAATATATAAATAGTATGTAAATATATAAATCAACTTGTTATTTATCAATATTATATTATATGTCTATATAATATAATATATCTATTATATGCAGAACAAAAAAAAAAAAAAAAAAAAACTTAAATTAGAGCTGCACGATTCTGTATAAATTGAAAATCATGGCCTGTTTTAATTTTAGTTTTAGTGTATTCTTTTTTTGTGAAGCTGTTATTTTAGTTTTCATTAGTTTTAGTCACGTTCATACTCTTTTTAGTCTAGTCTAGTTTTAGTCAATGAAAACTGATGACATTTTAGTCTAGTTTTAGTCGACGAAAATTGTTGACATTTTAGTCTAGTTTTAGTCAATGAAAATTATATTTTAGTCTCTTTTTAGTAATGCCATTCTGTTTAACCCAGTAAATATAGTACAAGTACCTAGTAGTATAGACAAAACCAAAATTTTCTTTTAGCCAAATCCTTTTCAAACAAGGTTACCTTATTATATTATTGTTATCTTATAGACTCAAGAATACATCAATTCCAGACACGGAAGATGCTCTGATTTGATTTTACAAAATTTATTTTACCAACCAAACATGTTAGAAGTACACACATACATTTAAATAAAAACAATAAATAAAATTAAATAAATGTTTAAAAATCAAAATTTTCTCCCAAAGACGAACCTTTTCTCAGTGTCAAGAAAGATCTATATACTCGACGCAAGTTCCACATGTTCGCTTGGGTGAGTGTGGAAACGTCATTGCAGTGTTGCTGGAAGTTTGCATTGCATGGTGGAGTGCACAGCATTTTTGGTAACTTTCGGCATAGCTCCACATCCGAACATGCACGAGTTCAGGGTGATTCTAGTCGAACATGCACGTCTGTGCCGGCATTTGTGTGAAACAGAAGCAGTTTAATGTGAAGTTCAAACTCCATCAGGTACTTTTTTGACATAAAAGTTTTTTTTTTTTTTTTTTTTTTTTTTTTTTTTGTGGGGGAGTTCGCATAGATTCTCCAAGGCTTCTTATTTGAAGTAGCTATGTTTTATTTTTATTGTATAAAATAGAATAAGAATTCATTATATTAATATCATATATATTAATTATACACTATTTGCTTACAGTTGTCTTTGATGCAAAATACAGCCAGTAGTTTAAGATTGTTTTAAGTTTGTACATAATAAATGATTAATTCATCAACTCATTCATCACAAGACTTGTACTGGCAAATGACTTCTTCTCAAAGGTGATTCCTGATGGTTTTAGAGGACAATTACTCCCCGTCGCTCCCCTGTTGTTTCAAAGAATATTACAATGGCGAACGTAACAACTATAAAAGCCTCATCTGTTTGGGAGGGTGTGCTCGCAGTCAGCGGAGCAAGGTGAAAGTATAAATCCCGCACAACTTTGTTTGTTGTCGTCTTCTTAATAATGCCACGAGTGGGGCTTAAGGAAGTGACGTTGCCTACATCTGCACAGTGCGGGGGATATTTTCTTGGTACACTTTGGGCCCCTTAGTACCAACTGAGCATTGTTTAAATGCCACAACCTACCTGAGTATTGTTACTTACAGCATTATAATGCACCATGTCACAAAAATCAAATCATCTTAGACTGGTTTCTTAACAACGAGTTCACTTTACACAAATGGCCTCCATGGTCACCAGAACTCAATCCAATAGAGCAGCTTTGGCATTTGGTGGAACGGGAGATTTGCATCATGGATGTAAAGCCAACCAATCTGCAGCAACTGCGTGATGCTATCATGTCAATATGGACTAAAATCTCTGAGGAATGTTTACAACACCTTGTTGAATCTATGTATGGTCAAACCCGGTACCCGGTACGAGATGTACCTAATAAAGTGGCATGATAAGCCAGATAAGCCATGCTTGAGGAACAAGGGCAGCTTGGGCAACAGTAGAGAGACTGTGTCAATCCTTTGCCAGCAACAGGCATGCTGGGAGTAAACGTGTCCACCTGCCACTCATTTCTCCCTTCTCTGAGCACGACTGGTACACAGAGTCTCAGCTACATGTGGGCCGACAAAGCCAAGACAGAAGCTACCAGATCACTTGCCACAACTGATGGTGATGCATTAGTGAGTACAACATTTATGCCTTCCACAGCAAAGAACTGTATAAACCCACTATTAGTTCTATAGTACAGAAATCAACATGAATATGCAATATTTGTTCAAATACAGTATTTTGTACACTACATATGACAGAAATGATCATGTAGCCTACTTTGTTTAGTTATTCACCCAGCTCACTCAGCTTTTAAAACTGAGTACATTTACTCGTTGAAAAGACAAGTTGAGAAAAGTACACCATTTGAAAATGAGTGAGCTACTGTGATGCTGGTGTTGTTAAGCTTAGTTAAACTTGCTTACACCCAACACTGAAATCAAGATCCTTATAATTGTATCAAATCATCACTGCCACCATGACAAAAAATAAATAAATGAAAAAAGTAAATAAATAAAACAAAGTATTCACTGTAAATAATATATATATATATATATATATATATATATATATATATATATATATATATATATATATATATATATATATATATATATATAATTAATAAAATAAAATATTCACTGTAAATCAAATGTTCATTCCAATCAACAAATGGAAAAAAAAAATCTCAAAACAGAAGTTTTGTGATCGGGGAATGAAATTATATATATATATATATATATATATATATGTATGTATTTTTATTATTATATATGTATTTTTATTATATACATATATATATATATATATATATATATATATATATATATATATATATATATAATAAAAATGCATGCATTCATATTTTTCTTAAGATCTTAACTTTTTTTATATATTTTATTTTAGTTTTTTTATATATATATTTTAAATACTTTAAATTACAACTGTAAATCACGGTAATGTGCTAAATAACTACATATATTAACAATCCCCATATTTAAAATACAATATCAAGTTTACATCAACCAAAGCTACAATTCATCCAATTGATTGAACCTTCCACACTAAAATGTATGAGTAAAATGAAACTGACTCTGATCATCAGTGATGATTATTTTAATACTTCTGCAATGCATCCATCATAATAAAGTATCCAAATATATATGGTAATATACAGTATACATCGCATTATAGGCCAGGCTTAAAATGCAACACTCATTTTTACACAATATGTAAAGGTGGTTATTGCTCCGTCTCTCTATCCACCAAGGGGTCCACTAAAAGCTTGAAAAAGGTGATGTCACCTGTTGTATAATTATTACTAACCCTTAACCTGTAATAAAGAATAAACACAGAGGAACATTAATCTGGGTTGTAAACGGCCCTCTTTCCCACAAGGCGGTCGAAGTCATGGCCGAGCTGTACCTAATTTATGGATCATTATATTGTATGCTTGACATCAGATTCCGGAAACATTTACCCGTATTGCTAATAACTGAAATGTAGTGCAGAATTGCTTCAAGACAACTGACTTTAGCTTTAGGAGAAATAATGCTATATCTGTCAAAGCTAAATGTTTAGCCTCAAAAAGGTTGCATTACTTCAAATGAGAGGAGACTATGTTGTTATAGTCTTCTGACAAACCTCAAAACATGGAGATCTAATATGTGCCAACTCTGTGGGGTTGTGCTGTCCAACCATCTGTGGGTGCACTACATGCCCAAATTGTATCCCGGCCTGCCAGACCCTGTTACCCAGCTCCATGCTGTCTGCTCACTATTATGGGCAGAGTCTAGGAAATCCCTGCCCAATGTGTGACTGAATCACTGATGCAGCCCGATTAATCACATGTGTGTTAAAAAATAGCACACAGCTAAATTGCTCATCAACAATGCTGCCATTATGGCATGCATTGGGGATGCTACTTCATTTAAAAATCATAAGATATCACCATTAGATTGACTCAATTGGCAGGGTTTTTTTTAATTGTTTGTTTGGTCTTAATCCAGAGTGACTTGTGTTGCATTTTAAATATAAATTTACCATGTGCAATCCCTGGAAAGTGAACTTGTGACCTTGGAGTAGCAAGCGCCATCATGCTCCACTGCTCAAGCTACAGAAAGTCCACAGTCTATTTCACCAATGTCAGACAGCTTAATATATATATATATATATATATATATATATATATATATATATATATATATATATATATATATATATATATATATATACTGTATGTATGTAAAGTTGGGGACATAGTAACATTGCCGCATTCAGTCCTGGAACAAGCTCTGTGTTAACAAAAGCCAGAACAAATGCCGTGTAGTGATGACGCACGTTAAAGTCCAACTGTTTCACCAGGTGTTTTGAAGGCAGATCCTGCCTTAGGCTGGCCACAATAAAAGGCCACTCTAAAATGTGCAATGTGCAATGTGCAAATTTTATCATACAGCACAATGCCACAGATGTTGCAAGTTTTGAAGGAGCGTGCAATTGGCATGCTGAGTGCAGGAATGTCCACTAGAGCTGTTGCCAGAGAACTGAATGTTCATTTTGCTACCATAAGCCGTCTCCAAAGGCATTTCAGAGAATTTGGCAGTACATCCAACCGGCCTCACAACCATAGACCACGTGTAAACACACAACCCCAGGACATCCACATCCAATATCTTCACCTCCAAGATCAGCTGAGACCAGCCACCTGGACAGCTGCTGAAACAATTGATTTGCATAACCAAAGAATTTCTGCACAAACTGTCAGAAACCGTCTCAGGGAAGCTCACCTGGATGCTCATCGTACTAATCAGGGTCCCCACTTGACTGCAGTTCGTTGTCATAACCGACTTGGGTGGGCAGATGCTCACATTCGATGGCGCCTGGCACTTTGGAGAGGTGTTCTCTTCACGGATGATTCCCGGGTTTCACTGTACTGGGCAGATGTCATACAGCGTGTATGACTTCGTGTGGGTGAGTGGTTTGCTGGTGCATTTTATTGATGCCATTTTGAATGCACAGAGATACCATGACGAGATTCTGAGGCCCATTGTTGTGCCATTCATCCACGACCATCACCTCATGTTGCAGCATGATAATGCATGGTCCCATGTTGCAAGGATCTGTACACAATTCCTGGAAGCTGAAAACATCCCAGTTCTTGCATGGCCAGCATACTCAACAGACATGTCAACATCAGGATCGGCGTATACAACAGCATGTTCCTGTTCTTGCCAATATCCAGCAACTTTGCACAACCATTGAAAAGGAGTGGATCAACATTTCACAGGCCACAATCAACAACCTGATCAACTCTACACTAAGGAGATGTGTTGCACTGCATAAGGCAGATGGTGGTCACACCATATACTGACTGGTTTTCGGGCCCCCCAATACATTAAAACATTTTAGAGTGGCCTTTTATTGTGGCCACCCTATGGCACTCCTGTACAACAATCATGCTGTCTAATCAGCATCTTGATATGCCATACATATTAGGTGGATGGTTATTTTGGCAAAGGAGAAGTGTTCACAGATTAGAAAAAGTGTTAATCATGATAACGAGCTCGATGCATTATTTTCTATAAAAAATAACTGTGTGGTTTGTGAATGCTGATGCTTAGCCTAAATAATTTGATCAGGAGCATTCCCTCCCGTGACCCATGTTTTGTCTGTATGTGTATTCACAGCCAGTGAGCAATGGACTTTCATAATAATAAAAAAATTGTGTTAACGTGCAATAAAATAATTAGCGAAAATAGGGAATTAACTTGCCCAGCCCTAATATATACGTTATGAACATAACATAAACTCCATTAATGCAGCCACCATCTTAACACAACAAGCTATTTAATTTTATGCCTGCAAAATATAGATAGAAAATGTCCTATTTTTAATTGAATGTTGTTATGCCAATTTTCAAATCACCAATAAAATCTTATAAACAAAATTATATAAATTACTTCTTTAGCTAAAATAAATAAATAAATTAATTAATTAATTAATTAAATTAGTCGCTCCTCATAAAGGACATTGCAAGTTAATTTTTTGTTCCATGTCTGTTGTGCTTCATTAGAAAATAATTGCCCATGCAGACAGTAAAAAATTCAGAGTTTGGAGAAGAGTCTTCTGGGATCAATAAGAAGTTAAATGCTTGAGGAGTTAAATGATTCAAAGTACCTTAGAACAATTAGGGTTGTAAAGAGGGAACTCTAGAAACCCCACACATAATTATGTCCGTCAGACCAGCGATAGCTCTGTACTAATTAGGGATTCTGTGTGCTAGTGGTTTCTCTCAGAGGAACCCACTAATGAAAGAATTGACACATGCATGAGCTCTCACTGTGTCACACTAGAAGCTGTCAATCATTGTGATCGCTTCTGGTCAAGAGATGTGTGGCTGCTCTGAGATTTAGCTCTGGTCCATAAGGGTGTTTTCAAATGTTACTGCCAGTTAAATTATGACCTCTTGACCATTGCACATTATTAGTCTCTATCTCCTACAGGGTAGCCACAGAGCTAAGAGCTTTTTTTTTCTTTATCTGTATACACCCCATTAGGTGACACCAGATCTGGTCACTTCATTGAGCGGCATTCAAATATCTGCTTAATAAATATCTAATTTGATAGATTACTATCAAATGTTTAAAAAAAATAATAATAAATAAAAATAATAAATTCACCAGAACAGAAATGGTTATCAAAAGAGTTAATTTATGAAACACAAAATGAAAAAAAAAAAAAAAAAAAAAAAAATTGGACGGATGAGCCAAAACAGTGAGTAAACTCTATAGTGTGAAATCCGTGAAGCACTTTCATTATGGAGAACTAGAGAGGTAAGATCTCCATGTTTATCTAAGGGTTTCTGCAGCGGCAGTTAATGATACATGCTTTTGTTAAATGTGAGAACAGAGGCCTTTCATAGTGGCAACTCTTTCACAACTTACAGCACTAACATATTGATGCACGTGTAAGTAAAATCTGTGAGGGCAGACTCAGACAACATGTTGCCAAAAGCAGAAGGGAAGTAACAGCACAGGCGTACATGGGGTAGAGCTGTGAATGGATGGGTTTGCAACTGAAATTGTGTTAATTAGTCACTAACTCAATGGGGAGTAATGACATTAGAAAATAAACAAAATCTCACTGCAGCTGGCCTCTTTTACATATATATTTTTTAAATATATCAAACAGAAAAACGTAAATTGTGAATAATAAGAAGTAAATATTATGAAGAAATATAATAAAGATGAATACAACAACAATATAAATACATAAAAAATATTGCATATATCGGCAATACCTAGTATAATTGAACAAACTTAAAGTAAAAGATTTAAATAAAAGTAAAAATATTTCATTAAAAAGAATGAAAGATTCATCATGAACGAATAGAATAAGGGATTATGGAAAATAAGCTTAAAAAAAATGCCTGATTTTAAAATTATTAAACGATATATTAAGGACATAGCATACAATAAACAGTATTAAAGGTCCCATTTTTCACGCTTTTTTGAAGCTTTGATTGTGTTTACAGTGTGCAATATAACGTGTTCATGTTTCGCGTGTAAAAAAAAACACAGTATTTTTCACACAATTCACCTTTCTGTATACCGCTGTTTTCACTGTCACAAAAATGGGCTGATGACTTCCTTGTTCTATAAAGTCCCTCCTTCAGAAATACGTAACGAGTTCTGATCGGGCCAGCAGTTCCTGTGTTGTGATTCGACACCAGCTTAGAGAAGGCTGACCTCCTGATAACGCGATTGGACAAGTTTTGAGAAGCAAGTGGGCAGGAGTATGTGTTGGAGATGTACTTATAATCACAGGAGCGTTTTTACTAACGAGATGCGCATGAAAACCGCATTCGTTTTTTTGCACAGCCCTAACATCTAGTTAACAAAGCTAAACAGTGTTGCCCTTTGTGTAGTAAGTTACAGAAACTGTTAAACGCACCAACTTAAATAATAAAATACACTTACTGGTTGTGGTCCATAAACAACGCCTTCTCCAGACAAAGAGGGAACTGCTCCATCTTTCAAGAATAATCTTTTTTCTAAAACGGCATTAAACTGATTGAGATTGAGGAAGTTGTCCTCAGCAAAATGTGCTGCAAATAGTTTTACATGTGGATTATAATTTTCGGGAACAGAGTTAAACATAAATTGTAACCATTAATCTCCAAGTACAGCATCCCTGAGAAGCCCAAACAAAGATGATTGGACTCCGAGATGAAAATAACAGCGTTTCAACGACATGGCAAACACAAACACAGCTCTTCCTTCTTCTCCGTTGGAGTGCAACAAAACCACGCCCCCCTTTTTGTGTATTCATGTGGGCAGAGGTTAGTCAAAAAACTGTTTTAGTGACTTCATTACTGCAGGAACTAGAGGGATGTAGTCCAAACTAGGCAAATTCTGTTAAATCAAATATCTTGCTTCGCATTGAACTTTGAGCTTTAGAATTTTACAGATATTATTTATACTCTGACAACAACATTACACACTAACTAAAGTTTAAAACTTGGGATCGCGAAGAAGGGGACCTTTAAGGATTTGCATTAACAGTCCACATTCAAATTTATAATTATCAAGGCTTCCAATTTAACATGTTAAAATATGTTGATCTCTCTCTCTCTCTCTCTCTCTCTCTATATATATATATATATGTGTGTGTGTGTGTGTGTGTGTGTGTGTGTGTGTATAAATATATATATAATTTAGATGAAATTAAATTATTTGTATTTATGTATGTACTTATTAATTTGAATTTGAATAGATGTATTGAGTATAATGGTGTAGTCAAAGTTCACAGGTCACTAAATGTTCACAATAATTATTTCAATGTAGACACAAGACCTATGAATTCTCTAGTGCTGTTAAAAGAATAGCCGACTAAAAGAGCATTAGCTTTTAAGACATGATAAACATTTGGGCTGAAGACGAGGTGGCCCTGATACACTTGTGCCTGTGGGTTACAAAAAGAGCACAGTTCTTTTTCATTATCTGACTGGCCTCCCCACAGGCACAAACACAGCGGGAAATAAATATATAAACACCCACTCAAATCATATTAAACTCAGTAACACTGGTGGCTGCATATTACCTTCCAGTACTTAAACACTATACAAACGTATTTCTTGAGGTTTCTTGAGGCAGATTGTGTTCAGGTGTTAATGGTGTGATGTTACAGATTCATAGCTAAAAAAAAAATTGGGAGGACAGCCTTATGAGATTAATAATTTTCTTCACAAAATTCCTAAAATAAGTAATGTCACTAATTTCTTCACAGAGCCACAGGAAAATCATGCTATGACAACACTAATTAACGGCTGACACCACAAGAATTCGGAGTCCCAAACATTTAAATGATAAATAAATAAAACAAAATAAAATAAAAACCACATCTCTGCTCTTCTCTGGTTGAATGAGCTACCAAACTACAATAAAATAATAAGATAAAATGGTGTTGATTATGCAAATGTTGGAGTAGCCTTATCAGTAATCAGTAATTTGATTTTCAGAGTAACTTGCCCAACACTGATGTTAACTGATTTTAAAGCTGTAATTTGCCTTGCTATGAGTTAATATTTTGCTATCTTCATTTCTCATCTCTGGATATTTACATTTTAACATGAGTTCAACCATCATTTGGTCACTGGATACCAAAGCAGACTGTGCAGTATCTGCGGTGTCAAAGCCTGAATGCAGTAACTTCACTTACTGTGGTCTGCCTTTGTATTAGACTTTGTCACAAGACAGAACAGATGTCACAAAGCCCAATTTAGGACTTAACTCAATTTTGACCAAATGTGTAGTTATTGCCCTTTGGCTTTGGACGGCAGTGTAGTGGAGAGCTAATTTCCACAGACATACTGTAGCACCATGGTATTTCAGTCTAAAAGTCAAGACAATGATGTGAAAGAGACTGTGCACTATTGATTAAACCTCCATTCAATAGCACCAGGTTAAATCCACACCACAAGAGGGAAAAAAAACAGCAATTATGGAGATTAATGCATCTCTCACCCTCAGGGGACAAAGGAAGCTCACTTGATGTCCTGTTGACATTTACATGGCATATCACCGCAGGTATTTCAAACAGATATGTGAAGATGAGGAGCTTTGTGTTATTGAACACTGATGAAGAGCATATTGAGTAGATGGTGCTTTAAGCCTATTTATAATAATGATTACGTGTATAAGAAAATTTAAATTCTATCTATCTATCTATCTATCTATCTATCTATCTATCTATCTATCTATCTATCTATCTATCTATCTAATAAATATAATATCAATAAATACATTTCAAATATTTGTATTATTAAATTATATTTTATATATACAGATACAATATCAGACACTCACATTTCAAAGGAACAAATTCATGACATTTAGCATCAAATTTGACTGTATGTGCAGCAACACTTTGACCTTTTACTTTCTTTAGCTTTCAGTGTTTTCTGTTATAATGCATTTGCACAAGGTTTTGTGTTGACTATATTGACCCAGGTCAACTTACTCTTTCAGTTTCTCTGAAATGTTCCCTTATGTCTGACACATTCCCTCAATATCTTGAGCAGTTCAGAATAGGAAAGAGAACCACTGTCTCAGATGTCTGCAGATATGCTCTTAATTTAAAGCAACCTCTTCCATTAACATCATCACCCAGTAAGAACTCCTCCATTTCCTTTCTATTCAGATGATTTCATAATTAGTTGTTTTATCCAGTGAGAGAGAGAGAGAGAGATGAGGTTACAGTGTTTCAGTCTGTAATTAATTCAGATTGGACTCTGGGGAAACAGAGGTCAGTTTTAAACACCTCTCTAGTGGAGAAGCCAGACTTGTTTGAGATGAATAGTTCTCCCGCGGTCAGTCACAGCATAAATATTTTGACTAAAGGGTAGCAATCTGGCCACTCAGATAGCTGGTGCTTAACCTAGACAGCCTAATTTCAGCTGAAATAAAATCACTGGTCACATAAGCAGTCTTATTTAGAGTTGAGAATATATCACCATACTACAGATGAGATATCAGTAACTGACTTTACCTTTTTTTTAAAAAAACTTGTTAATGTTTAAACCATTTCTTTAGTCTATTTAAAATTCTTTATCATTATCATTGGGATAAATAAATAAAGAAATAATTCATTAAATCTATTTAAAGTAATTACCGTTATCATTAATAAATAAATAAATCAATAATATGAAAATAAAATATATTTTCATTTATTATATCTATTTAAAGTAACTAGCATTAGCATTGCTAAATAAATAAATAAAATTATTAAAATTAAATAAAAAACATGCAAATGTTTTCTACCTTAAAAGCACCTGAATACCTCCCAAATGAATGAGTGACTGAATGAACGAGCGAATGAATGAATACAAATGCAAAACCCACCCTCTGAACACCTGATGAAACCACCATAACAAACAAATGAAACAAAAAACAAAACAAAACAAGCATTACACAAAACTAGTAAATACAAAAACATTAACACCTGACGAAACTCCTTTATTCTCATGGTTGTTGTTGTTTTTTTTTTTGTTTTTTTTTTTTACATATCGTTTGAAAGGCTAATCACTTTGGAACATAATTAAGATACTTTCCATTGCTTTGCAACCAAATCCCTACATAGCTGCTAGCACAGGTGTATTTAGCTTAATACATAGCCATGGGCTTTGTTTACATCTGTTTCAATTTCCAACTGAAATCTAAACATATGATCATTAAAAACATCCCAAGGGGCCAAAATTGGAGCAGCTCTCAAAAAAACCCTATGGTTTGGGAGTTTCTTGGATAATGCAAGACTTTGACTTACTTTTTTCCCTGATGGTTGTTTGCAACATCTCACAAAGACAGAGGCACAACAAATGACACACAAGGGCAACATGACGTTCAGACCAAGACTAATTAACTCCCTTTCTCAGACAAATTACTGCTTAGGAATTGCTACATCTGGGATCTGGCTCGAAAGCATAAAGGGGACAACCACAGCGAAGAGTGATGCGACAGACTGCCAGGGAATTATGGATGCAAATGGGAGTGATGCACAGCTGCCAAGACGCACCTAAAGAAATAGACGTGGCATTCATGAGCCTAACCGACTGCACTCAAGCCAAGAGCTGGCCTGCATTCACAGAAATCGCCTTTAGCCAACGATCAGAGATCATGTTCATTTTCTAGTATGTGATGTTTGGGATTGTAGCTTCCAAACAAGAAAATCATCTTTAACACAATTCATTTCCATATTGTATTTCAGATGGAAATAGAACAGAAACAGATTTTTTTATCGCTTACATATACAAATACAATTCCAGTCAGTTGGTTAGAGAAGTTGCTGAAAAAAAGTAAGAAAAAAGGACAGAAAAATGAAAAGTATAAAATAATTTGTATTAAATTAGACACTAAATTACTAAAATCACTTCAAGTCATGAAAGATCAGACCATTTTAGTCTAGTCTAAATTAGAGTATGAAAAATATTTATTTGAAAAAAACCAATCAACTGTCCACCAGTGTTTTTTAAAGCTATGTATATAGAAATATTGAAAATAAAGCACAACAAAATTACTAAAACTTAATTAAACTAAGGTTTTTTTTTTTTTTTTTTTTTTTTTTTTTTTTTATCAAACTGAAAAACATGAAAAACATTTATTTGGAATGTCCAAATTAACTGTCCATCACTGTTGTTATGTTTTAACAGTAATATAAATATTTCCAGTAACTGAAATAAAGCTGAATTAAGTAAATTAAAAAAGAATAAATAAATACATACATGCAAGCATGCATAAATTAATAAATATTAACTATAATAACAATAACTTTTCAACTGACTGAAAGAAGTTGAAGTACTAAAATTACTACAAATAAATAAATAAATAAAATAAAAATAAAATAATTCATATTTACAAATATTTACAACTTATACAAAAAAGCACATAACATTACTAAAGCATAAACTAAAATATAAACTGAAAATCTGAAATTAAAAGCTCATTCAAAATATTAATACGTTCTATAATTATATATTAAAAATTAAATAACACTGTAGTGGCCGATGAAAGCAGGAATGTGTACGAAGAAAGTTAATAAAAGGATTTTTTTTAAAACTTCAAATAAATCCTAAAATTCAATATGCTAAAATACATTAAAACGTTGCAAGAAATATCTGCAGATTTTCATCCTAATATTCATAATGGAACATTTTAGAAAGACATTTTAGATTTAGAAATTAAGTAAACATTTATGCAAACACACACATCAAAATGGCAACATGATAAAGTAAATGCTAGCTGGTTAACATGTGCCAAAGGCCAGTCAGCACAAAAAAGTGAGTAGATTAGGCCCTGATTGAGCCGCAACTTTCAGCCATTTTCAGCTCAGTGTGCGTGTGCATTAAGAGCGAGGATATGAGAGCGAAACCAGAGAGTGTCGGCTCACCATGAAGCCAGATGTATTTGCATCTTAAAACACAATAGTGACGGTGCATGCATAATGGCACTGAGCAGATGGAGATGAGCTTGTGTGCTTTGAGAGATCATTTTTTCTAAAACACAGAGAAAATGTCAGGGCGAAATTAATAAACAGAGACACTAAGGCGAAACCGTACGGAGCAACACAGACCTAGACTTTGATCTTGGCTGTGATACTTTGTTAACGCTGCTACACAATGGCCACACACAAAATTACAACCTGTACAAAGAACAAAATGGTTCAAACACCCCTCAAGAGAAATGCATAACCGGAAGAATAACGTTAGGTTTATAGGATTAGCACTTGTGTGGTGCAAAATCGACAGCATTTTGGCTAAGCTAAAGTCTTGCTAGCCCTATTTACACCCTTGAGACCTCATCATCCAGTTCAGCTCCACCAGTGAGGATGTGTTTCTGTCCTCCAAACTGCTCCCTTAGGGGCATCAGCTGGTCTCTGAGAGCCACTTCTCTCCTCCCAGCGGAGTGCAGACTACCGTGATTATTAAGAAGAGCTGGAGAAATGCCCTCCAAGCATAATTACTGTGGATCTCAGTGGATAGCCTTATCACTGAATTAGTCGTAATTATGAGAACTGTGATAAGCCTGAACTGCGGGGAAGACGAATAAAAGAAATCTGAGTTCTCCATGTGTGTAGCTCAGGGCTGTTATTAACATAATGGACATGTTCAGTTGAGAACGAAGTGCAAGCCGGGTGTTTTAGGAGTTCACTGATGGATACTGTATTATGGGGTGACGCAATTCAGATAGAGCTCTGGGAAAATAGTTAGAAGAGCACTTGATATGGTATCACTTTTCTGAATGCAGTAGGGAGGACAATATGTTTGTCACTCTGTAAAATGAGTGCACTCTAAAAACACTTTAAGGAGAACTGGCCCCCTGACTGAGCCTGGTTTCTACCAAGGTTTATTTATTTATTTATTTATTTTCTCTCTCTCTCTCTGTATTTCTGTCACCGATGTAGTTTTAGTTCCTTGCAACTGTTGCCCTTGGCTTTCTTAGTTGGGGACACAATTTCTGGAAACATTGTTAACTTGACTTCACAGACACAGTTGGTAATAATAATAAAAGTAATACTAATAATACTAATAAATAAATAAATAAATAAAAAGGTCATTGTGACTTTTATCTCTCACAGTTTCTGAACTTTTTCTCACAATTCTGAATTATTTTCCCGGAAATACAGTAGATGATATAAATTTGCTATTTTTCTAAAACAATTTTCTTACAATTGCAAGTTCATATCAATCAATTGAAAAAAAAAATAATAATAATAATTGTAATTTTAATAATTACCTTTCCTATTTTTTTATTCAGTGGTGGAAACAAGCTTCCATTAAAAACCTAGTTATTATGACTGTCATCTCCATTCATAAGTCAACAATATGATTTTTGCATTAAAGGAACACAATGTAAAACAAAAAAATATCAATAGAATTTCATCAGGATTAATATTTTTTTTACGATATCTTTTAGTCAACACTGTCTAAAGCATTGATCTTAAAAAAAAATCTCAAACTATTATGAAAGCTTGTTTCCACTAAACACACAAACAAACAAACAAACAAACACATAAATAAATAAAGGTAATTGAAACCTCAGTTAGGTTTATCTCACAATACTGACTTTTTCTCATAGTTCTAAGAAGAACATTTGTAATTGCCAGATATAAAATCTGATTTGTGATAAGAAAAAAAAAAGTCGCAATTAAGTTTTTTATTTTTTATTTTATTTCAAGAAGTAAAGAAAATAAAGTTGTAAACTCTGAATTCTTAGAAAAAAAAAGTTAGAAGAGCCAAATTTGGCAAAATTGTGGAATGTTACCTCAGAATTCTGAGGAAAAGCCATACTTCAGACTTTATATCTCACAATTTAACTCTTAATTCTTATTAAGTGAATTACATTCACAATTACAAATAAACTACATTTAGATTTAATTACGGGACATTTCTTAAATATTATTTTGAAATAAACCCCTAAAATATGTATAAATATATAGCGTACATCATTAAATGGTACTGCTTTTCTGGAACGACTATACTGAAAGAAACTTGCAATCTACGCTGCCTTAGTGTGCTCAGTAGTATGTACATGGCACAGCAAGTGTGGGAGTTTTGAGCGAGTTGTGCTGGGGAAAGTGCCCTGGGAAAGTGCCCTTGGGAAGTGTGTGTGTGTGTGTGTCCTCAGGCCCTCACAATGGGCTTCGGTCTGCAGGGGCTCAGCAGGTGAACTGATGAAAATGTTTGATGTCAGCTCTGAGGCGCTGTGATTAACACAGTCAGGGTTTCCATATCTGAAAAGTGCAGCGATTATACTTCAAATACAAACCCACGCACAAATCTATAAGGAAATACAGGTGTTCATGGGTCTATAAACAAGTTTTTACACACTACTGTTACAAACCAACACTCCAAGAGCTACTGCGGCTTACCTAGACTAATAATAGTTCTTTACTCAGTATTTCTTGCAAAATGGACTTTAAATATTATATTGCAAGCGTTTACTCTTATAAACGAGGATATTACAGTAATTGGAGGTGCGATGCCACTTAGAAATAGTACTGCTAATAGTAATGGAACTCACAGAACAGTTTGCAATTCCACTGACAACACCTTACTAAGATCCTTTAACCTACCCAAACAAACATGAAACATGACTAACTTAGTTTTTAATGTCAGCAGTTTAACACAATCATTTATCAGAATTAATTATATCAAAATATAATGTGTTAAAAAAGGCATGTGAAATAATCAATCCTCCTGACCGATCATTTCCCTACCATTGGACCAATGTTTTATTTTAGTAATATGCTTATTATTGGCATTTATGTTTGTATGTTTGGAAACTAAAACATCATAATCACATACATTTGTAATGTCTATTGAATAATCTGGCACACTAATGACTTTAAGTCTTAAATTAATCACAGTTCGCTGCATATATAAATGTACAGTATGTAACTGTAATGAATATTGAATAACTGATCAGCATAAAATGCAGTTAATAAACTTTAACATTATATGATGACCTTATTTTTTACTTGTGCATCGAATGCAAAGTACTTAAGACGGAATACAGATGGTAGATGTGGTAAACCATGTGAAAAAAATGGGGTATGCAGAGACTAATTTACAGTTGAGTTACTCTCCATTTGCTTGAATTTTGAACAATTAGCATAGACAGAAACAAACTGCATGCATCTTACGACATCAGGGATAATTGTTATATGGAAAAAGAAAATTAATGACTCATTAGCCATTAACTAGGTAATTATACAGAGTGTGCCATAGATTTCCTTTCAAGACTTAAATGCTTTAATTACAATAAAGCTTCTGAGATCTCAATGGGTTGTATTGAGTTTAGCTTTCCACTGGTCTCTAACATATTTACCACTAATATAAAGACCTAATTAAAGTCCTAACATGAATAATTAAAATAATATGTATATTCATTTTCTACACATGCATTAGAGTCATTCTATCACAAACAGAAAAACAAGCAATTACAAAAAAAAATTTTCTGTCCATTTGCCAGTAAAACTTTTATAATGTCATCAGAGCTTTCCTCGTATACTTTTTTTCTTCTGTCTGTCCCTCTTTTGTCTCTTGTAGTTTCTAGTCCAGTTGGCATAATTCTCCACAAGGCTCCCAAATTTCTGAATTATTAATTCATTCCTCATCAATCATTTTTGCAGAGCTGAAATCTTTATGTATTAAGAAAAATGAAATTGAATAATTTATTCAAGGCTGAAACCAATCTGTTTCAGGAATGGCCTTTACTGGAAGTTAGATAAGACGTATAGGACTAAATGAAATGGTCTAAAAAGGTTTATCATTTAGTCATATTTTTATTTATGGCTAAATTTATTTTTATTATAACTTATATAGTTTTACGGCTTTCAAAGTCTACCTTACAGTTTGTGTCTATGTAAGTTTTGTTTGCCATTCACAAGTGGGAATTGCTAATGAAGCTTTCATCAAAAAAAAAAAAAAACTATTCGTTTTCCTCTGATATTTATCTTACAGAATCCAGTTTCCCCATTCATGATGGGCATTCTGGGAACACCATGTACAAGTCAAGAATATGCAAATAAATATCCATGATTATCAATCAGAAAAGGAAATAAGAAAGCACATATGATGACCTTTTGTCTTTAGTTAATTTTTGTAGAGCTCTCTAAAATAAATAAGAGAATATCTAAACATCATGCAAGATAAATGTACTTAAGATGCAAACTTCTGCACAATCATAATACTTGAATTGCATTGTCAGTGTTGACAGAAAAAAAAGGCATTGGAAATGTTAGGAAATGCTGTGAGATTCGGAGATTCCACACTTTGATTCCACCTTCATTGGCCTTTCTCAGTATTAAACGATAAAGTGTTTAATACCAACATGAACTCTGAGTGCCAGTTATATTTCTTTCACTAGTATTTGCTGTCATAAGGGCCTATAGGTCAGCCATTATTTATTTATTTATTTATTTATTTATTTATTTATTTATTTATTTATTTATTTATATTTTGGAGTATATACAAACACTACCATTCAAAAGTGCTTAAAATCTGCATTTATTTGATGAAAAATACACTAAAATATACAATATTGTTTTTATTTACAATTTAAAATAACTTAACGTTTTCTTTTTTTAATCTATTTTACAACATACTCTATGTTTTGTGATGTAAAGCTGAATTTTCAGCAACATTATTCCAGTTTTCAGTGTCACGTAAGCCTTCAGAAATCATTTGAATATGCCGTTTTGTTTTATTTTGTCAAGTTGAATTTGAAGTTGGCTCAAAACACTGGTTCTGACACTTCTGCATAAAGGTAAACCATCCAAAGCAGCACCCTTTCTCCCTAATGAAATGTAGTATCCTTTTAGAACTCCACAGACACCCATAAGCAAAGGAACGGAAACAATTAGCATCGATTATAAGTGTACTAAATCACATTTCAACATGCTTCCTATTGATGTGATGGACTGAGACTGAATTACCAGAGGCTTTAGTTGAACGCCCACCTACAGTATAAAATAATTTACTACAGAGCGACAGCGCCAGGCAGCCACCCAGTGTGTAAATAAATCTCTGGGAATGGCCGTCATTTTTTAGCCCTACTAAAGCCCTGGAGGGCACATCACTCTGGGGGTTTGGCCCTCTTCAATACTTAAGCAGCTTAAAATAGTTCATTACAGAACACTGATCTGTCAGTAATATCCAGTCAAGTCAATGAAGCTCGCAATACTGCTAACAGGCAGTCCTTTGAATGGATCTGAACTTCAACGATAAAGAACCTGCACACCCGTTTGATTACTTTCTTGGCCTTGACAATGGGAGACACATAACTGCCAGAAATCAGTGTCAATGGCTCTTAAAAACCTCCTCATGTTGAGAAACTATGCAGTCATACAAAAGCTGCCAAGTGAGCCTCTTTTACATTAAAAAAGGAATATTGGTCACAGACACTGAGATTTATATTAAATTTCACCAGGCTAAATACTTGTTTTCAGGCCACTTCAAGTCTTATTTTGACTTAAAGTGGTTATATATCTGTTTGAGATGTTTACTTACTTTTCTTAATTAGTCTTCCCATTAACACCATTATAATTTTTATTCAGACAGCATTGCGAATGTGCAAAAAGAAGTGGGATTTATCACATGAACCAATCACAGCCGATCATATCTAATCTTAATGAATAATGGCATAGGTAGCATATGTAAATACGACACATACTGACAGGCACAAAAAAGGCTTTCCTGTGATGCCAGAAGATCGTTAAGATCTCTATCAATGCATTGCAGTTATGAAGAGAGGTAATAGACTCCTTTTTGTAGTTCACCCTAAACCTGATAAACAAAAAAGGAGGTTCCCCCGTCACCACCTCTGTCATCCATTCTCAGGCCCCGATCAAGAGGACAACAACCTTTTAAAGATAGCACCGTCACAAGGGATTTGTGCGCACTAACAAGAGCGATGTCCTCTTAAACAAAATAATCTGCTATACCGTGTTTTCCAGACTGCAACTTGCGTTTTAAATTTTTAGGAACATGCAATGATTTATATTCCAAAGTGACTTAAATAATGCATTAATTTCAAATAGGCAAAGCATAAACACTTAAAAGCAGGCACTTCAAGGTTTACATAGCTAAATATATTTCCCTTGTCTGTTTGACAAGACAGTAGACGTGTTTCCATTTCCCTTCAAACTAAGAAAATTAAAATAGAGAATTTAAAATACGGCTAGTGGAAACATGTCAATTTCACAGACAGAAGAAAATCTAAATGAATTTAATTATAAAAAAAAAAACACGAAACAGCGCGGCAGCCCCTCACGGACGACTGCTGCGCACAAACAAAATCAAAACAAAAAATAAAACCCAGGCCCGGTCCTCTCTTATCCTTCACTGTCATTGCTACTATTTTATATCCTTCCATCTTCTCCTTGGGACTCGTGACCGATGAGTGTCGCTGATTTCCAATCACTCCCCTGGCCTCGCTCTGTTCCCACGGCTCTCAGCCCCGCCCCACTCGCCACAATAGCAAAAAAGTTTTTATGCTCGCATGAGGTGTTTTTTCAGGCAATGCGAAAAATTATTTATTTTTTCCCCATTAACAGGTCACATGGCATACTTAAAGAGTCATATTAATTCCTCAATGTATTATAACCTGCAAGAAACACTTCATATATGGCTGCACACATTTGCAGGAGCTGATAGCGGCCACTCTAGTTAACACTTGCATTACCAGTTGCGCTACAGCATATCCCAGAAGCTGAAATACACTAAATAAAATTATTTAATAAATACCCGTAATAATAAGCACTCATCGGTGCATACACAGGACAAAGTTTGTTTCACAGAATATCTGAGGGAGCGCAGAGCCATTATCACTTCACACACACAAACACAGACAGACACACACACACACACACACACACACACACACACATATATATATATATATATATATATATATATATATAAACGGTTTCAACGGCATCAACATAAACAAACGTTAATGCGCGTGAGCGCTTTTGTGGACCTAACTTAACTTCCGGTAGACTCCAAATAGAATCAATAACAACAGCCAAGTCCCTCTAGAGTAGATATTTTTTGATAACAAACAAAATGTGTTTTCTGTGTGGATCAGGCGGACTTAATGAAAATGCTAATTCATTATTTGCCAACAGGAGATGTTTTAAAGCATAGACATAAAGCGCGAGAAATAGAGGTTTCCCCAAGACCCAGCTGTAAACAAAGCAGAGCTGGTACGCTCACACGCTGCTTTATCACGCATATAACATGCACAGCGATATAAAAACACCCCTGCCTCGTTTTGATATTTAAACATAAATGTAAGGAATTATTATTATTAAACGTGCAGTACGTTACGTAACGTTACGTTACTCATGTTTATTAAAAGAAGCCTTTTTGAAAATCGATCAGTTTTAAAATTGTTGCGAGTCTCCAAAAATAAATAAATGTATGGGAAACACATCCCGCAGCACAGCCACCTGAGCCCAACTTCAGTCTACTCATCACCTTGGCTTTAACTGCGTTTGTAGATGGCACCGCAGCCAGACCGATATACACAACACAGACCGGAAGTTAACTTAGGTCCAGGCGCGTGCGCCCGATGAAACCGTCTATATATACGTATATTGGCTGTAAGCCAAAAGATTTGTGCTGGCGCCTTCTCGTATTACTATAATGCACTCTCAACATTTTCCATTAAAATAACCCATTTCTTATTGGTTAAAATGAAAGAAGACTATCTTGTGTTTTTCATGAGCATCCACAGGATCGGGGTCTATGAAAATCTTCTCCCTTGTACGGGGTCTCTGGCTACAAAAAGTTTGAAAAAGTTTGCTCTAAAATACACGCAGCTGCAAATCTGTCCTTGGTTCACCAGCCCGAGAGGAACAACTGTACATTCGGCCAGTACAGATGTTGGCTGTGTGATATTTGATGGCCAGATCTTATATCAAGTGCTTCTGTTTCAGGCTCAAAAGGTCAGTTTGTTTGTGGTTGTGTGTGTACAAATGGGGCTGGAAGCCACATGGCGTTTGACTCAGGACATATTTCCCTGCTAGGCTTCATTTAGCTACAGGTGAATAGATTTATGGCTATAATGCAATGTTACACTTGTTTAAGTTCCTTACAGTCTGGTTTGAAAGCTGTTGTATAACAAAGCAGTGAGAAGATAAACCTTTACATATTGAAGACCTGCCTACAAAACTGTACTACTTTGAACTTTACATACCATGAACAAGAATGCAACAGGAATCAATATTAATGACAATGACTTGATATATTTATTACATTTTCTTGTGTGTGTGATATCTTTCTATCTATCTATCTATCTATCTATCTATCTATCTATCTATCTATCTATCTATCTATCTATCTATCTATCTATCTATCTATCTACTGTATAATCCATCCTTCATTCTGTCTACTCATTTATCATCCAGCCATCAATTTATTACTCTATCATCTATCATCCATCCATTAATCCATTCCTCCATCCATCCATCATGTCTACTCATTTCGTCCGCTTGGAATTATAAGGTTCTATCTGAGATTTTTGTCAAAATTTAGTTATTCACATATTCTTATTCTGTGTCAACGTATTTACATTATGTGATAGATTTTTTAATTTTGTGTACATTATGGGAGTTTTTATTTAAAAAGCAATAAGGTTCTAACTACACAGTCGAATGGAACACAAAAACTTTGAAGCTCAATATCTCAAAACTACTCAGAATGCAGATAGAACATTATAATTCCAAGGGGACGATTTATCAATCGATCCATCCATCCATCAATTTATAATTCCATCTATCCATTTATTGTACCATTCATCCGTCCAAATTAAAAAAAAAAAATTCAGTACTTAAAAACAAGACATTGTCAAACCATCATTCAGAGTGTGTCTTGACTTTTCAAGTTAAAATATAATACTAATAATTAATTCAAATGTTAATAAATTTTAATTTTGCAACTGCTTGCTACTTCAGTTACCCCGCTTCATAGCTGAATCTAATTCAAGCTGAGAATTGATTTGGAATTTATAAATAATTCTTGTGCACAACCTTTTGTACACAATATCTTGTGACTGACTTGTTTTTTTTTTTGTTTTTTTTTCTCAATCTGGCCTTTGAAACTGAAGGAGACCATCACTATGAGTTTCGTTAATCAGTGTAATCCTTCTCTGTCATTCATCGTATAGATTACAAGCCCACACAATGTTTCTGTAGCACTCACAAGTTGAGACATTCACCATATCAATGCCATGTGCAGTTTCCTCCGGTCAACCATTTGAAGCTGATCATTAAGCAGGATTAGTCTCTCTCTTCCCATTGGAGTCAACAGTCACACACATGACCTTCAACTGAGTGGTTTTAGTGGTTGTTGTGCCTTTTCCTGAGCTGCAGTTCGAAATTGTTGGTCTGCTCACCTGAACACCTTTGACTTGAGGGAGGAACAGATACTCCAGAGGCTGTTGTGGTGTTGTGTGATGAGCATCCATCTAACAAAGTCTGCTAAATTAAGATCTGGAATTCACTTCAGATAAGAGTGATGATTCACAATATTCTAATAGCTTCAGATTTAAAAAAAAAACAAAAAAAAAAACATCCAAAATAATTATATAATCAAAACGGTTGGTGATTGTCAGAGAGATTCTTGGCATTTTATGGGCCACTTGATTAAATAACCTTTTCACAAATGGCTCTGACAATTACCAACAACTGAGATAATTACAACAATTGATGCAATTTTCAAATTTCTACATATAAAAAAGCAAAGATTGTCCAATTTGCATATTTTAAAGTTTAACCTGTTAAAGCTGCAGTCGGTAACTTTTGACGCTCTAGCGATTAATAAACAGAACTGCTTGCGTCTTGCAGAAGAACATCGTAGCCGGAACTACTTCTCTCTGTTTATGTCTATGAAGAATCACAAAGGTACTGGGTTACTCCGCCGCGGTACCCCCGAAGCAATCTTAAATAGTCCGAATATAAACACTTATTATAGGTGCACCCTAGTGATTCAGGACAAGCTAAAAACACGGTTTGGAAAATGGATTCATGGTGCACTCGCTTATTATATACATTTTTCTAAATTTTGAACACAAACAAAGTTACGAACCGCAGCTCTGATTGGTTGTTTCTTAACGGGTGGGATGCATTCCTGCAAATGGCAATAGGACCACTGGGAGGAGCCAGAGGAGCTTGATTTTTTTCACAGATTATTTGTCTCATATTCTACTGTCAGGACATAATGACAGGTTTAACAAATATGTAAAAAATATATTTTTACAAAAGTTACCTACTGCAGCTTTAACTATCACCCTGTCCCGAATACGGAACTCCTACATTGACTATACAATATTACAATCAAATCTAATCTAATCTTGACAAACTATATATCGTTGGAAAGGTCTAAGACTCCCAAATATATATATTTACCAATATTTTTTGTTAAAAATTATGTAGGAAAAGTAATAGATTAATTTATGACAAGAGTGCACCCTCAGAAATCTACATTACAAAAGGAGTTTTGACCTTTGTTTAAAAAAAAAGACTTCCCCGTTGCCTTTTTCTCTATCACATTTTAGAAATCATCAGAAGTTATGTATCACTTGAAAACATAAAATCTCAAAATTCATCCTTTAAAACCCATTTTAAAATCAGACATTGCATTTCCATGTAAATGGCACATCAAATTCACGTAACAAAATGTTTTCAGTCATGAATTATAAAAATTTAGGTTTGTATCATGCACATTCAAGTCTATCTTCAAAAACGTGAGTGACAGTTTAGGGGTTAATTAATTCAGAGGGGAAAAAATATTTGATTGCATTTTAATGTTTTACATTTCATTTTACAAAAGTTAAAAAAGATAGAAAAATAGGTATGCTCAATTATATTATTTCCTCGTTTAATATACAGTTTACCCTGTTTGCACTGTGTTGTCCAAAAATCCATTATTGTGAATGGTGAACTCTTCTGATAAACTGTGACAGGTGTTCTGTGGTGCTGAGAGTAAATACATCAAACCCTGCTCTGCAGACCTCATCCTTCTACTACAAAGACGGATAAGTCACACATGGTTCCTAATACCTATGGCAACAATACTTTACCGCAGTCATGCCACAAAACTCTTGTATATGTAGCAAAATTACAGAAATTGTAACTTTGTGTCATTTCTCAGATTCCAACTTCCCAATTATAAGTAATGGACTGACTCCTCGTCAGCATGGCAACAATTGCATCTCCAAATATCATCAAATGTATTATTCAAACGGACAAAGCCTACAGTATCTCTGACAGCGCAACCACTATTAAACTAGTTCTTTCACTTTAATGTGTTAGTATTCAGTTAAGTTAATCTTCATTTCTGAAGGATCTGTGGCACTGAAGTCTGGAAGGATGGCTGCTGAAACTTAAGCTTTATTATAACAGAAATAAATTTCATTTTAAAATATATTGAAACAGGAAACAGTCATCTAAAATTTTATTTACTGTATTTATTGCAGCCTAGGTATGCAGTAGTATATTAATAGCAATAATTATAATATCATATATTTAATCCCATAAATTCAAAGCCATTGAAAAATAGCTGTAAATGCAATACAGCCAACCCAACACTTGAATTTATGGACATGTTGATACTAAAAGGGATAGGTCACCCAAAATTGAAAAATCTGTCATTATGTTTTTTTTTTTTTTTTTTTTTTTTTTTTGCCAACAACCTTTTGTCCAATCTGTAGTTACATTTTCAAAACTCTACAGACAATTTGCACAACTTCGGTCTGTTGTGACCATACCATTAACATAATTTGTGTTGTTTTCACACATTGTCAGTCAATAAACATTTCTAAAATGCTTACATTTTCTTTTCACACAAGATTACCCAAAACCAAAATCATGGATCAATCTTAATACATAATAAAAGGCCTTAAAATGTCTTAAAATGTTACTTAATATATATATATATATATATATATATATATATATATATATATATATATATATATATATATATATATATATATACATACATACATATATATATATATATATATATATATATATATATATATATATATATATATATATACATACATATATATATATATATATATATATATATATATATATATATATATATATATATATATATATATATATCTGAGTCTGACTCTGTGTGTAAGCACTGAGTGAGGATGAAAGTACAAGAAGCCAAGAAAGGCAAGAAAACAGAAGGGAATTCAATAGAGAAAAAAATAAGAGGAGTACAGAGATAGAACAAAAGACTGATTCTGGTCGATATCAAGCTATATCTTTTTGGAGTCCTGATGCACTTTAAGGTAAAGTTTCTGGTTTAGCCGCTCCATTTTTCAAACCAATGAGTAGCCTACATTAGTTGGCTTGGCCAGGTTAAGATCAGACACAGATACTCTCAAATCTTTGCTGCATCTCAAAGGAGCACTGAAACAGCCGAATCAAAAGAACCATCAGTATAGAAGTCTGGGAGAACAGGATCAAACATGCTCACACTGAACAAATGGAGGAGGCTGTTGGCAGTTTGACCAGCCTGAAAGGTGCACTTCGCCGCTTCAAGTCACAAACACACACTTACTCAACTCTCAAGGCATCATTAAAAGAAAGACTTTTCTGAATCCATGAGCACAGTGTATTTAGGGAATTTCAGTGAGTCAGGCAGAGTTTTTATTTACACGGTTTTTTAAAACTGCTTTCCTTCCTCTGCTATTTCTTTTTTATTTCTGTCCATCATCTTCTGCTCTCCTTTTTTTTTTACCAGATTATCTGACCATTCTCAGAGTTTGTGCTATTACTGTCTGTACACAGGACAGAGTCTATCTGAAATGGCCCTTTTGGAAATGTGATCCAGAAGTTTATATCAAAGATGTCAGTATTTTTTGGAATACCACAAAAATAAAAATAAAACTAATAAATAAATAAATAAAAACAAAAGCTACCTATGTGTCATAAGACTTTTCTCACACAGCATGAAGAGATCCAAATAGGAATGCATTCGATTTAAATTTAAAGGTTTGCAACAGGTTAGGTTTAGTGTGGTTTCATTTTGATTCTGGAAGTATCTTTCACATCCAGTTTCTCCATAGACATTTTAAAGAGAGGTATTTTAAATTGTAATAATATTTTAGTGCAAGGGGGCGAGGGGGGCTTAAGCCCGATGTTTAGTCAAAAGCCACTGATCTTTTTGAAGATTCCCAGATAAAATATGTTTAATAACTTTTAATTTGTTCTCCAAGTACTAGACATCCATCTATCCTTGTTGAAAAGCAGTCTGCGCTACTGGATTTGTAGACTATCACTTATCTCAAGATGTTCATTCCAATAAACGCTGCTATGAAGCCTTGTTTTATGTTTCTGAAAAAATAGCTAGATCGCAATCTCCAGTCAATCACTCATGCAATCTTATTCCTAAAGGACAATAAAACCACTAGACTATTAAAGGTGTCATAAAATGCACTGATACAATATTTTTAATTGTTCTATGATGTCCCCAGAGTATGTATGCGAAGTATTATCTCAAAATACCACACAGAGTGTTAGTGTTATTTGTAAGCAATTGAAGAATTGACAATAAATCAGACTTGACTCGTTTTTACATCTTTAATCATAAATGTCCCTTTTAAATGAAAATAAGATGGAGCTCCCACCTCCCTTCCAGTGTTCCCAAATCCTACTTTAACACTGTTGACATGGGTTGCTTTTCATTCCCAACAGAGGAAAGTTTTGTTGCCAACCTGGCAACCCTGCTCCCTTCTCAGAAGAGTGCAGAGCTTCAAGAGCTCATGCTCGCGGGTATACTGGTGTTACTGTTATCATGTTTGCTGACCTCACACATTCCTATTCACGATCATTCTGGTAGCATGTGAAGGCAGCATTAGTAAAAACAGGCAGAGACAATGGTAGCTTTAGCAACATTACCCTTACAGAGAGCCAAGAAGCTTTTTTGGAAAACAAAATATGTTGCATGCATGATGCTTAGTTTGTCTGGAGTCTGGATGTTTGCGCACAAATTTCAGAGGCAATCTTTACACAACTCCAGCGATGAACTTACCCTGTCATCATAGTCTGGAACTGTTTGTGTAGAGAGCCTGGTTATGACTTTTTGGAATTATAAAACAATGAGTGAGTGGATTTTTACCATTATAGGCTGGTTGTTTTCACAACTGTGTCCTTATAAAAGTGATTTTAGCAATGTATGGCAGATTTAACCCTTTGTTAAGTGCAATCATGCTATAACATTCACATTTGCAGTAGGTATGAAACAAGCTCACAAACTTCAACCTATCATTATTTCTGTGTTACAAACTTTGAAATAATGAGAGAAGTACAGGGATAAGAGTTTCTGGTTTGGAAATAAACACTGATTTCAGCAAAGTAAAGTGACTTGACGCTTCAGAAAAATATTGTAATTCTATAAATAAATGCTATGAATATTGAATTATTATTATTATTATTATTTGCTGAATCTTTAATATTTTTAAATAGACTGCAGCAATTAGCATATTGTCAGAAACTCTAATAAATTACGTAATTTTGTTTAGTTGTCTATTTAAGTTTAATTTTTTTTTCATTTCAGAATCGTGGCTTAGCCCCTTATCTCTTCTAACCCTAGCAATGCTTTCGATTTCTCCACAGTATTACGGTTTTATTTTAAAATGGCTCATTGTAACATGCTCCCACATGTCTACGTCACAATGTGGCAATTTTTGTATAACACCATCCAAATGTTCACTCAAACGAAATAAGGCGTGACTTTGATTCTTACTGTAGTATTGTTGCTGCCGCCATGTCTTGTAGACATTGTGTGTTTTGTTATGAAAGCGAACCTACTTTGTCTGGCCTTCCAAAAAAGGACACAACTAGAAATCAATGGTTAAGTTGTATTTACAACACTGTTAATCAGAACGCATTGGATAGCTGGCAATAAACAACATAAACACATTGCATTACACCAAATACACCAAATAATGCTAATAATAATGTCATATAACCCCTTTTAAAATTAAGATCCATAAATAATTACAATTGATTTCTATAAAAGTGGTTTCAGTTTCATAATAGTAATAAAAAATGCCTAATATTCTTTAAAAATATTCTGTGTTTTTCTTTCCAGCATAAATGATATACAGTCCCCTAAAAGTGACTCTTGATGTTGATACAGTTGCTGCATTTTGTAAGTTGCTGCACACTACTATGGTTTCTCGATTTGTAAAGCATTCAAATTCGGCATTGTAGTACAGTAGGTGTAGTTCCTATATAAATGGATATTTTGGAAATTCCTGAGGAATCCCATGGTTTTAAAACCTGTAGCCGAACAGCTCTATTGCTCTACTGTAATGTGGATTTTGGAACCTGGTCACCATATCTTACCTTTCCCTGCTCATAAAGCCACAGAAAGAGCCAAAGATGATAAAGAAAAAGAGCAAGAAAGCATTATCTCTTTATACGTGACAGACTCAGGACTCACCTTGCGAATATATTTTCCTGAGCATTCTAAAGCTCTGGTAACTAGCCGGCATGGGCTCCATTGTGTACACTCTGTGGTTCTGGAAAAGTGAATAAGTCATTTGACAATTTGGTCATACTCAAGCTGAGCAAGTATTCTGGGTCTTCTAATGGACCATAGTACTGGAATACAAAAACACAGGTTCATACTGGGACATGTCAGATGGAAGGCAGCTGTCGTGAGGTGAAAACCAACTGGTATGTGCTTTTGTGTCAATGCTGCAGGCAGGTTTGCAATGAGATTTTCAATGAATTAAAAGTGAATTAAATCAGTAAATCATCTAAAGTGTAAAGAACACACGGCATAAGACCTACTAATCAAAACACCTCTATTTCATCATGACCGGCAGTCACGCCACTGATGACTTAAAGCTCAGCTCATCAACTGCTTCCACAGAACGACAGAGTGAAGCCTTATTCCCCTGGAACTGAGAGGCCATATTAAAGGGAACATCAGTTAACCCCTCCACTGGATTGTGTAAGAGTACATCTAAAAATTCCAGTGGGTATAGTTTGGGGCATGGAGGTGAACCAGGAGGATGAGGGATATGACACATGACAGCAGAAGAGAGAGAAGGGGTGAAACAGCAACTGTATGACAGACAGCACTAAATTACTGTCTTGATGGGCTACGTAGAGCAGTGGAGCATTTTGTGTGGTGGACAGATGACATGGTGCACACAATGAAGAAAACCCATCTCATCACAGCCGGAGATTGCTAAAAAGGCATCGTTTTAGAAACTGACAGAGCAAATCGCTTAGACAGGAACTGGCCTTTTACAATACTACAAACCTCAACAAAAGATGCTGTTTTTTTTTAAGGTGAAGGATGTAATTTCTGTGTCACGACCAGCATGAAATAAAAATGCCAATTTTTTTTTGGTAGATTTTATTTTATTTTATTTTATTTTAAGAAAAGTAGGGGTGGATTCATCCATGCAAAACTTACTCGCCAAAATATACTAATATTATTCATATACCTCAGAAAATAATTTATTATAATATGCTCAATTGCTTTACATTGTATCCAAATATTTTATTTTCATTAATTCCAAGTTTTGACTCTATGGATTGACATACATCGACAACAATTGGTGGTGAAACAATTTTCACTAATTTTTATAAAATTTCACAACTAATTACAAAGTAATGGCAAGTGACACTGCATTAAAGCATGACATTTTCAAATAGAAAGAATGAATGAGTATTTTCTTGCAAAACAAACTTCAATAACCTTTGTTTATTTACAGCATTTTTGATTATTTTTGCCATGCTGGTAAATCATACTGTTATACAAACTCTAAATAACATTTAGTCATCAACAGACACTTGTATAAAGAAGTGTATAAATAGTTATAAAGACTTTTTAAACTAACTTACACCTTCCTTATTCCCCTCAAACGAATGATAATGATGTCATTCAAGGTGATGCATGAGAACAATGCATGAAAGTTACAGCACTGAATTGCTAGTTATTGCAACTAAATAAAAAGATAATAATATGCATCAAATAATAATTGCATGGATCAAATAACTAATTCAACACAAATAAAAGCTGGTAAGTAATAACATTTATGTTATGCAATTGTTTGCAGAGCTTTAAATGAGCTTCAAACATTGAGGCAAAAATAATGCAAACCTTAAAGATGAAATTGAATTGAATTGTGATATGACTTTTAAACAAGCTTGTGTATTGTTTAGCACATTAACTGTTAATTCACTTTGCAGGCTTGTTGAGGACAATAATTATTTAAGGCACACTTCACCTTTGAACAGGTAGTCCTGCACGAAAACAGCCATGATGATTTTTTTTTTTTTTTTTTTTTTTTTCTCTAAATCTCAGTTCACTTTTATATCCCACTGCACCTAGAAACCCATTAGTTACAGTTCCATCCCAGCAGAATACTAATGTCCAGGCATTTACGCCAATGGTCCAAGCTCTTATGGGATGTCGCACGTTACTGGCACCATCCACAATTCACTAGCGTACAAACGCGGTACGACAGTGACCAGCAGCCCGTCAGTGACCATCAGCTCGGTCTTTCCCACACATTGCTCAGCTCTCCAGCATGGCATTAGAGCTCAGAGGCATGAAATTAAACACAAGATGCTGCAGTTTTGATTCCCGGCCAAGTCTGAACGGTAATATAAAACTCTGATACACAGATGTGGAAGAGGGTTACATAGAGCGCAGAGCTTTTTACTTTAACATCTCAAAAGAAAAATATTTGGAACAAATTTATATGAATTATATTCACATACAAAACTACAAAAAGCCTTAGGCTCATCGTGAAATTAACTGGAATTTCTTATTGTACAAGGACCGGATAAAAACCTATTAATTAGCATCCCTATCATGTCATGATCACACTATCCAAATTACTTGAATATTGGTAGATTGTTTTATTCAACCAACTAATTTGAATCTTTTTGAATCCATTGACACACACACAGACACACACACACATATATACATATTCTGATTTGTTCATTGAATTGTTCAATGACTCTTTGTGCAGGATATATCAATATACCAGTAGGTGGAGAAAACTAGTGAATCACTGAATAATTTAATCAAACAATTCATTAAACAAGACAAAATAAGTCTCAGTATTGTAGCAAAACCATAGTTCATTTGTGGTTACCATTGTTTATCTATAGTAACCTCTTTTTTTTTGTTGTTGTTGTTAATTTTCATAAGGGACATATTTATTCCCAAATGAAACAACACAAAAGTCTAAACACATCACAGTCCTAAGACTTATATCATACAGACTGGCATGAAACATGCTAATATTGCATATTTAAGATTATTTTCAAAGTTCCACAATAACGATATTTAAACTAAATGAGAGAAATGCAATTCTAATACAAGGCTAATGCTGCTTTCAACTCCACTGTGGCAACATGGACAGACTTAAATTACATTATGAGTCATGTTCTGTCACATTTCAAAATGCAGGGGGAAAAAAGCATGAAAAACGAACTAGCATATAATAGTTTAGCCATGCTTGAGGCTGACAGAGCCTGTTTAAAAGGATTAGGAGTAATTAAAATGTTTCATTTATTCCAAAAAATAACAAAGTCTGCATTTCAAAATATCAAACAAAACTGATGGAAATGTCTTCATGCAACAAAGTGTAGCACAAGCCAAAAAAAAATAAAAAACAATTGTGCAACAGATTTCACTCCAAAACATTCGCTCCTTTTCTTTCCCCACAGACTAAACACACAAACCAACCAGCCCACAACATCACAGCAGTGATGAAGCTCATTTCCTTGTCAAATTCGCTCCATTCAGGTCCGTCATTAGCAAAGCTATTCAAACATTGTGATGTCTGGTTTTACAAGTCTGCAGCTATTTGACTTCATTATTGGATGGCTGCTAGCATTGAGGACACTTAACCCCCTATTCCAGCTTCACCTCCTGAGCCTGAACAGCGAGATAATTAATCTATTTACACAGAGGAAGCAGAGATAAGGAGTATTGCAGGAGCTATTTAAACAAATATTGAAATGTTTAACCGAAAAATTATACATTAGTTTTGCCCACTTTACAAGCATTAAACTAATTTCACCAACCCAGACTCATTGGAAAAACATGCTTGTAATGACATTTCCGCAAAATTATATTATGTTGATTCATGTACATTTTCGCAACCCTTCAAATTGAAATGTCCAGTGAGTGGCCCTAAAAGCATGTTCAGTTTAATCTGAAAGAGATGAATGTGAATCTGACAAAGTTTTATTACGTCGGTTGTTTTACGTATTGCAGCAGTTTGGAAATATCCAGCAAGTGACACTAATGGCCTATTACATTTGAAAATAACATACCATCTACACGGAACCTAACAGATACTGTTAACAAAAGCAAATGTGAGATTACACATTTGCACATTTGCTGAAGAAACAACGTTACTGTTTTAGAATTGCTTCTACAAGCCTTTCAGCTGTTAAATCAAGTGTCATGATTTATGTTGCAAGTGCAATGCTGGACCTGGTGAGCTAGCAAGCAAGTTTACTATATTGTAAAAGCCACAAAAATAAAAATGTATTATGTTTTCATGCACTTTCGTAAAAAGTGTTTTGAGCTCATTACGTAGTATTGTGCAAGGAACCATGCAAAAGTACATCTTTTTAACCGATAATCTGCCCCGAAATTTGCATCAAAAGGAATAAAGTTGTTGGTGTTTTTCTGCTATTAGAGTTCATTTCAGCTGACAACTGCAGTGAATTGTATGTATAGGCATGTTGTTGAAATTTTGTAAAAATGTATCAAGTTCACATGCTTTCCAATGAGCCTGGGTTGCATTTTACCAACCTAATGTTGAAGGTTTCATTATTCTTCTTTCAAAAATCAATAATAAAAAGTGTTTTTTCCTCAGTCATTTGAAAAAAAAAAAAATCCCAAACTTACAGCTCTCTAATAAACAAAGTTTACAAACTGCAAGCTTTTTCAATGTTTCAATATTCCTAGAACTAATGAAATGCTTTGCCCATAAAAAATCTCAGAGATAAAAGTTTTTTTTTTTTTTTTTTTTTTTTTTTTTTTTACATTGCATTGGAAACTTTAGATGGTTCCTCAGATTAACATGAACCTTATCAAAGGTGCATAGAGCTGGGAATAAACACAAACATGGTTGGCAGGAGTTGTAAGCATGTCGCAAGATGGCTTACCAAGGTTTCTGTCATAGTGAGATAAAAATTGCAAGTTACCATGAGTGAACTATAGTTAACCAAGATTAATATATTCACCTCATCATAAAGCGTGCCTGACAAGGCAGCTGACACTTGGAGAAAGGGGTGAAATTTTGTTGTTATTAATTTCAAATCCTAAAATAGTGCATAACTGAACACCTCCTCTAACATTAAGCACGTTAAGTTACAGGCACTCTGAGACAATATTCAATTAATTTGCTTCTATGTATAACCAAGTCCATAATAAGAGACTGAGGATGAGAAAAGTAATTGCTAAGGCACGCAAGAAAAACTAATGTCGATGCTTCCTCTAAAAAGTCTTCTCAACACAGAAACAGTTTCTGCATCAACCTGAAATGCTAGTGATTTACTCATTTCATGCCATGATATCAAGTTGAGTACAATTTTTGCTGCAAGTATTACTGGTATGTTAGAGGATAATGTATTGGGGAATGATGTATATTCATGGCCTGCTGTGAAGCACATCAAACATTCGTGGCCTCTCAATGTTATTGCTTTGACAATCATACCTCATCTTCTGGACGGGCTATTTATTGAGCACTATCGTGCTAGATGTAAATATCCTCTCTCAATAGCATATCAAATATCTTGTTTGTGTTGAGGTGTTGTTGCGGTTGTCATGGAACAATAAGTTGCTCTTGTGCACGAGGGATACATTGTAAAGCCAGGCTGCATTAGCAATGAATGCTGTTTTCGTCCATGAAAACCCCAGCGCATAGCAACACCATTTGATAAGAGCATACAAAGCTGTTTAAGACATCACAAGACTAGCTCTCATGTTGCATTCAGGACTTATCTCATTTATCAAATATAAATAACATGAAAATAGCCTTGTTTCTTAAAATCGTGTACTTGCCAGGGTCAACTTACTTCTATTGTGCTAGTTTGTGGTTCATTAGAACGCAGCAGGAGGTTAAGTTAGTCAATATCCTCAGCAAACAATCTCTGCTGAGTGGTTGGGGGCAATTTAGAAACTTCAACCTTGAAAAGAAGCCATTTTTGCTCATTAATTAGCCAAGAATAATGAGAGAATCTTTGAGACATAGCTTTTAAAAATAAAAAAAAGAAGATTTTGTGTGCTATTGTCATAAAGCTCTGTTTATCAAACATCATTTATTGGTGTAATAAAAATCTATTTTAATAGTGAGCTATCCACATAAAAACACATTTCCAAAGATAAAGCCATTCCAAACAGTATGCAGCATAGTCCCAGAATCCATTGTGGGTTTGAAAAAATGCATCTAAGAAGGAAGGCAAAACAAAAATCTATCAAATCTAATTATATTTCATATAGTAAAAGTATATTTGAAAATGTATGCAATTGAATAATAACAATATCTATTTTAAATATATTGTATTCTTTCATAGAGAAAAAAGTCAGAACTGTGAAAAAAACAAACATTGTCATTACATTTTTGTGCTTAAAATAGGTGTCTACACATTAAATAGTTTATGCTTAATATCATAATCTTTTATAAAATATATTTAAAATATTAGATTTGAATATTTTTTATTTAATTGTTTTAAATCAATGAAATTAAGCATAAAATACTATAATAAGCATAAAATACAATACATATATTGCCATATTAATTATTCAATAATAAATTAAACTTCAAAAGTGACAAATATATTGGTATAAAATAATTATGTTTCAAATTAATGCTGTTCTTTTGTACTTTCTAAGAATCCTGAAATATTTATTCAACAGGAAATCAGCATTATATATATATATTAGAGCCCGACCGATATATCGGCCGGCCGATATTATCGGCCGATATGAGCTAATTGCATTTAAATCGGCATCGGCGTTTATAACGGCCAATGAAACATGAGAAACAGTCTCATATTCTTCACTCATGTTATGAGTGTTGCATAGTTTGCCCACCAGAGGGCGGTCTGCAGCTCCAGAGTTGCAACAGCGCCAGAAATCCACAAAGAAGAAAGCGATCAGCCAAGCCACCCAGGTGAGTCTGTCGTTCGTCATGTGAAATGATTGTAGATTTAGTTCATACACTGTATATAAAAACGGTGTGGTAGTTCTAGTTAACGGTCCTATCATTATCACTTCTAAATATTCTGTAACATCACTTACAGCCGCTAATGCATTGCTATATTAGATTAGCCACAAAGCTAATACCATGTTTATCAGTGGAAGAGCGCGAACGTTAATAAGAGGTCGAACTATAAAGTTAGCGTTTAGTGCTTATTCTATTGCGGTGTGTTTCCCACATAATGACCGCGTAATGGGCCTTTCACACAGGACGCGGTATGCACAGCGCTTGGCCGCTGGGTTTAGCGTTGCCCTTCAGATACAACGCGATTTGCCCTGCTCTGCGCTATGGCGTAGGCGGAGTTTTAAAAACTTTTAGCGGGAGCTCTTTCATAGTCTGTTGTTCCTCTTTTCGGTCAGCAGCAAACATGTATCTGTCCCGTTGTAAGAAGCGAGCGATAGCGCTAGTCCTGCTGATGAGAATTAAGAGAGAAGCAAGGAAGAAGAGGCTACCCTCAGGCCCAGGGAACAATTTGGTGAATTCAGGCTGATTACGTTACTCTAACGCTAATATAGCTTCCTTTTTAGCAGGCCCCTTAAATGCTTGCTATTAACTTGTTTGAAGGTGGTTCTTCTCAAAATTGACAGCGGTGTGTTCATGGCACTAACGTTAACCATTTTGATTCAGACTGCACAAAGAGAAGAGGAGAAGATATACGGGTCCGTTGTGAATGTGTCTGTGAGAGCAAATATAGTGTAGTTACAGTAACTACAGTAGGTGCGTCAGAAATGATTAAATCAGAGGGGACATGTAAATAAATGTGAGCTGAACAAGCGCTTTTTTCTTTTCTTTTTTTTTCTTACATATTGTTTCAAAGCAGCTTTACAGACATAACAGGAAAATGTTGAAATAATATTGTTAAATATAAGGAGGTTAATACCTATTGCTTGACAAATAAAAATATATATATATTAGTGCTGTCAATCGATTAAAAAAAATTAACTAATTAATCGCACAATTTTTTAAAATTAATCGCGATTAATCGCGATTAATCGCAATTAAAAGACTGGAACTTTTTGGATATGTAAATGTAAAATGTAAATAATTAATGTAAACTCAAGACAAAGAAACTATTTAAATTCAAAATATGATTGTTTATTGGAATTTTTGTTTAACTTGTAACACAGATTTTCTCATGTAAACAACATACCTGCAATAAACCATCAATATCCTCCAAATTAACTGTTGGTTTGAAAGCCATATTTATTACAGAAATAAAAACACAGGCATGTAAGTACCATTTGAATTTCAAAACAATCAATGCCAATAAAAAACAAAAATGATTTCCATGTTGAATTCTAAGTGGACTGCAAAAAAATTCCAAAGTATAGTCATTGCCAGTGCTTTAAGTGGACCAGTACGCACCAGTACTCAGTACCGCCACTTCCAAATATAGCTCTTGAGCGTACCGCCACCTCTCCGTTCGCCCAGAACGTGCTTTCAGCGTACCGGTACGCTCATTTGGACATCTGTTTTAATAGAGGTTTTAATCTTTTACCTGCACTGCCGATTTTCAGAGCGCCCTTCACAATGCAAGTAATTCATCCCACCCAGAGCAGAAACTACATTACCCATTCACCCTTAAGTTATACAAGTGAATAGCGCATGTGTTACTTTCCCCACTGTTAAGTGTCAACAACTCAACGTGGCCGGAGAAGGTGTGGGAAACTCGTTGTGAGTTATACTAAAGCTAAATCTTGAGTATTTATTGTCTGATAAACATTAAAAACTGTCTGCGGAGGTTGAGTCGTCCTGCAGCCCCCGCTGGCTGCTCATTGGCTGCAGCATCTTTTTTCTAAGTTCTAAAAAAATACGGTAGACGGCAAGGCACAAATTTAGATATTAATTTATCTAATTAATCTATAGCCTATGCACAAAGACAATATGATCTTTTTGTCCCCTTTTTGTTTTAAAGCTTGATGAAGAGAGAGAGCGCAAGTTGCTGCAGCTGAGGAGGACAGTGATGCACGCGCACAGGAGTGATTGACAGTTCGCGGCACTGTGTACAAAAAATACTCCGCTACACAATTATTTCCTTATTTTCGTTTAAGCTTATTAACGTTAGCGTTACAGAAAGGTCTGATTTACGAACTGTTACAGTCATTGTTTTTTTTTTTTTTAAACAATGACATTTGAGTTCACGATTTTAACGCTGCTGTTTCTTGTGGCAGACTGAATGAAGAGTAGCCTAATGTTTCTTGTGGCAGACTGAAGAGTAATCCGGCAGAGTTTTATACTGAAACTTTCCGTCTAAAAGTCCTTCCTTGGTCTTATCCATATTTCTTTGCAAGTTGAACACACATAGGCCACAACTGGAAATAAAAAAAAACTGCAACCGCGTTAATTGCGTTATTTTTTTTTTAACGCGTTAAATATTTCAAATTAATCGAATGCGTTAACGCGCTAATTTTGACAGCACTAATATATATATTTCTCATTTTTGCCTATGTAGGAGATCCCTGTTTATTATTATTATAATTCTAATGATGACATGAGTAATGATACATGGTGATATTATTAATACACATGCTTATTCTTTCTATGTCTCTCTTTCTGCCCTACAGATGGCTGAAAAAGGTGAATGATGTAGCAGCAAAAGTGTGGGACTACTTCTGCAAATACTTTAACTTTAACTTTAGTATTATAATTTATTTACAGTACACACACAGACTGTTAAAATCAGCTTCAACTGGAAGAAAGTAAAAGTGTTAAATGTTTAAAATCAGACTGTTTTTTGATCGTTAAAAAATATATACTTTTGATGTGCAATTGTTTAGTGATTGAGACCGTAATCTAAGGCTTTTTTTTACATAAATCCCTTCTGGAAAATGGTTTATACAGCCCACATACATAGAACAGGCAGATATTTTGCCATTGAATGTTATGTAAGTGCAGCTTATAGGAAATGGGTCTAATATCCAGTTTATTTTCAAAATCAAAATATCGGCTTATAAATCGGCTCTTTTCAAGTTAATATCGGCATCGGCCCCCAAAAATCCATATCGATCGGGCTCTAATATATATATATATATATATATATATATATATATATATATATATATATATATATATATATATATATATATATATATATATATATGGTGACACCACATAACTCATTAATCAATCATGAGTCTCTCAGATTATAACATACATTGGGGAAATCCAGTCCTAACGATACATGGCTGCAGGATTTTATTCAGACTGGCACATAGCAATGGATCAGTGAGTTTAAACCCCTGGAAGAAAGTCTACATTATTTTTAGCAGTATGTGGAGGTCCAGGTGTAACACAGAGGCAACACCACAATATCAAGAGGGTTATCTTGGTCACGACCTCTGTCTCACTTGTCATGTTCACCAAAGAGAAAGATACACAGCTTGCAAGAAAGTGCCTGGAACAATGTTTCTGTAGACAACATAGATTAAATAAACCTTAAAAGTGAAGTATATGATATCTGTGCCACTAGCTTCACCAAACCAATATCTAATATAATTGGTAAACCTATGTGTTAGCATTTTGTTAGTCATTTCGATGGCAGTAGTTTGGTTGGTGTGTGACACACTGAAAGTACTTGTCCTGCTTGTTGCTATTTGTGTTAATAGGCATTGTATTTGGTTTCCAAAATGTGTTATTTCATCAAGCCTACCTGCCCCTATAGTAGTCACATAAACATCTTCACAAACATATCTTTGTCATCTGCAAAAAGCGGCACATGCCTCCGAGCTAACCACTGAGCTTTTCATGACACTACAAAGACAACATCCATTTTTATTTCCCCTCTGGCATGAATTCATGCTGAATTTGACAATTTATAAGATGTCTTGGTGAGAAAGCATCTGCCAGCAGCAACTTTATATACAAACACAAAGGCAATACAGAGTCAAATAAAAATGGAAATATGTTTTATTCACCAAGCAAAATCTCAGACTCTTTAAAGCAAGATTAGACTGTCAGATCAAATGCATCACCCCCATACACAATATTTCCTATCAGCTACATTATAAAAAGTGTTTCATGGACATCTTGTAGGCAGGTAATTGTTGTGACCTCTTTTTATAGCCTGCTGACCTGGAAAAAACCTCCGGATGTTGTTCAGCTACTGTACAGAAACCAGCAGAGACATCTGATGTCTAATATCACAGGCGGAAAACCATTGGAAGTCAAACTGAAAACATATTATTTTGCTATTATTGAGATACTGTTATAGCTTTTATGTTAATATTTGTAATTATGTTTGTTTTTTATTCATTTGTGTTGTGTTTTTGTCATTTTCATTATTTAAAAAAAAAGTCTATATATTTTTCCATAATTTTAGTTTTAGTTATTTTAGTGCATCAAGTTGATCTAAACGAAAATGAGAAATAAGTAAACATGAGTAAAAACATAACATAATAAGTATGTTTTTTTAAAGTTTCTTTTATTACAAGTATTGATTTATTTGTTTGTTTGTTTGTTTGTTTATTTTCAGTGTAGATGCCACTGATTTACACTGATTTAAGATTATGAGGACACATTAAATAATAATTATGATAATTATTTGCACAGATAATTAACAGATTTATAATATTTAAAAAATATAATTGCACTATTTCATAAAAAAATATGAACTATGTTTTGATTAGGTGGCTTTAAAGTGGCTGAGAAGAGTTTTGCTTTCTTTTACATAAAAAAAAAAATCTCCAGGAAGAAATAAAAATGTTATAGCATAGTATGAGAAGTTCTATCAATATTCTTTATAAAATGATGTATGTACTGGTGCTTTAAAAAACTGAGAAAAAAAAAGAAAAAAAAAAACTCCCAAAACAAATCAATGATCTGAAGAACCTTCAATTTTATACTCTCCAAACAACATGCAGGCAGCTCAAGTGCTTCTTTCACTCTTGTCCTTGTTACTGATCCATTAAAGAAAACATGGTTCAAAGCTGGATAAGGTCCATAAAAAAGTCTCCACTAAGCAAACCTTTCAAAACAACAAAAAAACTAGATCAGTTCTATTATGATCAACAAAACTGTCTGCACTATACAGCGACTCCAACCACTTTATTGTCCTGGACCTTCTAAAATACAAAAATTATCTGTGAAAGACCCCTTACTACTTATCGACATGTTACTGACTGTTCTACCTTCATCATACCTCAAATCTCTCCTTTTTGAGTCCAGATGAGCTGCAGATCTCGAGCAGAGGGTCTTCAAATGCTGAAGAGTTTCATACAGGCCCCTAAAGTGTTTAATTGGCCCACAAATCCATTTTTATACTCTGCTATGGTGTAAAAAAAGGTGCAAAAAGTTCTCACCATCTATAACTTTTAGTATGGCAATATTGGAAATGAAAGTCCTTTACTGGCATCTATGGCCCCACAAAGAACATTTAACATCCATGGAACCTCTGGATTTCATGTTGGTTCTTTAGATTTTGTAAATGTTAAATAAAAAATGGTTATTTTAAGAACTGTTCACTGAAAGGTTCTTCAGGGAACCAAAAATGGTTATTCTGTGGCTGTAAAAACCCAAAAAGTGGTTCTTCTATGACATAAAAATTTCCATTTTGGAACGTTTATTGTTAAGAATGGTTAGAATTCATTTAGAATTCATCCATTATTGGTACTGTAAGTTGAGAGTCCTGATCTGAAGCTTCTCTAAACTCTCTTGATTCTACAAAGTTATTTACAGTGAAAGGCAAAGCCCAGGGGGAATGTCAGACTTCAGGAAGTACGCCTAGTCGTAACTTACTCCAATGACTCGTTATACCTTTTGCTAATGTTAGCACTCACTCTATCTCCTTGGAGGAGTCAGAAGAGACTTGGCACTATTTAAAGAGGATATTCAGATAGCAAAAGTCTAAAAATCTTTACAAAAATAATAGTAAATCACAATCTCAAAACGTACTGCTGAATATGTTTGCGTATGTGCGCGTGCACAAATCTTTAGACTGCAAAAAACACCTACTGCAGGAACATGTACAAACACAAAGGCAAGCCAATCTTAATCTGAAACATTTCTTTATCAACTTATTTATGGTTTATTCTTTACCCTATAAGGTATTTACTCAATGTTGGAGCCCATCTGTTTATTCAGGGGTAACCTATCTTAGCGTGCCGCATGACTAATATCAGATTATGAATATGATTCACTCTGGGGAAATGGGAATGGCTATAAAAGGCATGCTGAATATGTAACAGCCAGATCAAATTATCAGATACATTTTGTGAAAAGATACAGGTACTATTCCCAGATATTATGACTAAGAGAGAATATCTCATTCAGACCTCACCAGGAAACATTCAGAGATGGCAAAAAAAGGTACTTGGAGAATTGAGCCAAAACAGTCGCATACAGACTGAAATTATACAATATGATGTTACCACTATCAGCACAGATTTTAATTTAATATTTTTTTTTTTGGGGGGGGGGTTAATGTGTTAATGTAGTCATATATACCAAAAATTATAAATACATGCAAACATCATCGCTATAAAAATGTATGCAATCCACACATAAATTATATAATAAAGGCTTTACTTACGAACATAATTTTTCCTCACCTCTTTTCTCAATCATTTCCCACTCTCTTCTCCACATAGTTTACTTTCCACTGAATAAAAAGCAGCAAAAACCAATTGTTGTATGAAATAAGTCAAATTAAATAGACAACAAATTAAAGAAAATGATAAGAAAGACTATTCACCACTTCAGAGTATAGTCCACCCACATCTGCTCAACTTTGTGCACTTTGTGTGTCTTCAAAGCTGTATAATATTTTAAAGCTTTTATATTATTTTCTTCCTCTGCAGGCAAGGCGAGGTGGACCAGGGGAACAATTCTAAGGCAATACGGGGTGTGTGATGGACATTTGCAGAGTCCTAACCCAACAGCACATGGGAGGTAATTCTGTTACTCAGAAGAAAGACTCAAAGGTCACTGGCTGATCAATATTAAACGCTAACATCTTATACTTAAGCACCTATGAGAAAACCCAGCTACTGCAGTTTGTTTTGTAACATTTTTTATATATATATTTACAGGGACTTAAATAATAAATTTTTTACTTAAGAGACAAAATAATAAATTTAAAGTTTTAATGCACCTGTGTGGATAATGTTAGTTCAGACTGGTGTGCTGACCACAGTAAACTGTCCATGAACAATCTCTTAAAACAAAATACCATGGTATTAACATGCTTTTTACTCGACTGACATGAGGGCTGTTCCAAAAACTACACAGAATAATTATGCATATGCTTTCTTTTGACCAAATGCGAAGTAAACATGGTTCATGGAACCATTTCCAGAATGCATTGTGAAGTGCACACACACTCACACTCACACACACACACACACACACACACACACACACACACACACACACACACACACACACACACACACACACACACACACACACACACACACACACACACACACACACACACACACACACACACACACACACACACACACACACACACACACACACACACACACACACACACACACACACACACACACACACACACACACACACACACACACACACACACACACACAGGGGAAGTCGTGGCCTAATGGTTAGAGGGTTGGACTCCCAATCGAAGGGTTGTGGGTTCTAGTCTCGGGCTGGATGGAATTGTGGGTCGGGGGAGTGCATGTACAGTTCTCTCTCCACCTTCAATACCACGACTTAGGTGCCCTTGAGCAAGGCATCGAACCCCCAACTGCTCCCCGGGCGCCGCAGCACACTGCTCCGGGTGTGTGCTCACAGTGTGTGTGTGTGTGTTCACTGCTCTGTGTGTGTGCATTTCGGATGGGTTAAAGGCAGAGCACAAATTCTGAGTATGGGTCACCATACTTGGCTGAATGTCACTTCACTTTCACTTTTTTCACACGCACGCACACGCGCGCACACACACACTATACTTTCTGTTTGTGTTATGCAATTTTATGCTTATTATAATGTCACATTCAATTTAGCAAAATGCCATTGTCAATACATCAACTGCTAAGTTGCTTAGTTTGCTAAGTTTTGGAACAAGGCTAGCGTGGTTAATACAGTACAGCTAAATAGCCATCTTGCTGATATAATTAACTTTATAATTGCTAACTAGATCATCACAGAAATGAATCCCTACAAAGGAGTTGAATTTAATAAGGAAAGTTGAGGATGTTTACCAAGTTTACTTAAAACTGCCATTATTAATTTTAATTCAACAAATTCCCCATGTGAAATGGAACAAACACTTCGTGGACTGAAGCTCTAACTTATTAAATTAATCCACCTTTATTAAAAAAGCAGGGCTTCCAAAATTCTCTCAACGCTCCAGGAAATGAGATCAAACAAGGCAAGGCAAGGCAAGTTTATTTATATAGAACATTTCGTACACAATGGTAATATTAAAGTGCTTAACATAAAAGAAAGAAAAATAGTCATGAAGAAAAATAATACAAAAATAAAAACAAGCAATTTTAAAACTTTGGATTACTTATTTAAAATGAATGTAATACAGTTAAAAAATAGAAAATGCTTTTACATAAAATACAGTTAATACATGAAATACTACTGAAACTAAGGTCTGTCTCCATAATCACACCAAGATCCCTGACTTGATATTTAGTTGTTTGACCCCTAGAGTCAAGGTATGCATTCACCTTGAAAACTTCATCTTTGTTTCCAAATGCAATAACTTCAGTTTTTTCATTGTTTAACTGAAGAAAGTTTTGGCACATCCAACTGTTAATTTCACCAATACATTGGCAGAGGGAGTCAATGGGGCTGTAGTCATTTGGAGATAAGGCTAGGTAAATCTGGGTATCATCAGCATAGCTGTGATAGGCAATTTGGTTCTTTTTCATTATTTGACTTAGTGGGAGCATACACAGGCTAAACAAGAGCGGTGCAAGAATTGACCCTTGTGGGACTCTGCATATCATGGATGTCCACTTATACTTATGCTCTCCTAGATGCACATAATAAACTCTTCTTTCTAAGTATGATCTAAACCATTTGAGTACCATCCCAAAAAGCCAGACCCAGTTTTCCAGTCTCTTTAGTAGTATGTTATGATCGACAGTGTCAAACGCAGCACTGAGATCTAGCAATACCAGCACAGATATTTTGCCAGAGTCAGAATTTAAGTGAATATCATTTATTATCTTAATGAGTGCTGTCTCTGTGCTGTGATGCGGTCGGAAACCAGATTGAAAATTGTCCAGGTATCCATTTGAGTTTAAGTATTTGTTCAGTGGACCAAAAATTACCTTTTCTATAATTTTGCCTATAAAAGGAAGATTAGATATTGGTCTATAATTGCTCAAAATGGTGTTATCTTTTTCAGGAGGGGCTTAACAACTGCAGTTTTCAGGGAGTTTGGAAATGTCCCAGAAAGAAGTGAGGCGTTCACCACTTCTAAGAGATCTCCTTCTAAACAATTAAGCACACTTGGTAAAAATATTTGGTAAGTGTGTCAATATAGCAGGTTGACGATTTTAGGTGATGCACTATTTCCGCCAAAATTTTGCTTTCAAATACTTCAAAAGTAGACATACAGTACTATCTTTTTTTTTTTTAATTTGTGGCCAAATCTGTTTGACCTCTGCAATGGTATTGTTCTTGCAAAGTTAAAATACTTTGATGGGATAATCAAACAGCATTCTATATTTTAAGTCATAAGGAGGTCAGAACGCTGTAGTGATAATAAATAATAATTCCTTACATTTATATAGTCCTTTTCTAAACTCGCAAAGTTCTTTACATAAGTGAATGAACAGTCACCAAGATACAGTATATCCATCTCTTTTAATACCTCAGAATGGACAAATGGAAATATGACCTACTGTACTTTCTCTTCTGTTAAATGCAAAAAAAAGAAAAAAAGAATGGCGTAAGGGTAAGTGAATATGAAACCAATATTTATTTATTTATTTATTTGTCTGTTTATTTATTTATTTACTAATTAGGGGATAAACTATCCTTTTAATGACAGTCTTATTTTTTATAATCACCACATATTTCCTAAAATAAATAGAGGCAATATCATATAAAAGCAGTTATACTTTCATAAATTAAGATTAATTTATACTGGACAAAATATGGACAATTTCAAATTACCTATATAATAAAAAAAAAAAAACTGTGCTACACTATTTTCATGACACTTTAATGAGTAGAAATTTCAAAAGAACAGCATTCATTTGAAATCTTTGTAAAATTATACAGGTCTTTACTGTTACTTAGAAAAATGCATTTAATTACTGACCCCAAGGTTTTGAAATGTAAAGTGTATCTTTATTAGTTTGTTATTATTTTCCCAAATGGCTTAATATAAGCCTAAAACACAAATGTAATTTGGTACTAAAAGTGACTAGCTAGATTCTAGATAGATTGCAGTATGGTATGAGGTAGAAATGAGTCGCTTGGCTCTGAAAAAAAAAATGCACCAATGACTGTATAATTATCCTAGTAACTGTATAGTTAAAATTCATGGTTATTCGAGGTTAAAACACTGTTCAACTGCTCCCGATGAAGAACACCATCTGGCTAGCGGCATACAGCTAATTCGAGTTCGGGACCCGTGCTTTAGGCAGTCTTGAGTATTGAAACTGACAGCAAATCCATCATTTCCAACATAAGCGTTTTAGCTAAATGTTGGCGTGTCAGAGCTGTAGGATGGATATCAGCGCTGGAGGGGAAGCATCTGTATTGTAACAAATTTACCGGGTGTTATGAAATTGTTGAGTCACCGAATGCAACATGATTAAAGGAGAATGAAAATGATTGCTGGGATTATTGCAGGCTGATTTGCCTAAATATGTCTGTTGTGTATCAATTTACAAAAACGGGTCTTGGTTGAATGAGCAAACATAATTTTCAAAGCAGCTGGCAAAACTTCCTAAAAGGCAAATGAAAACATTGGAGGATATGTGATGTCTGAGACATTAGCCTGTTGTTGCTCTTGTCTAACCAGAGAAGAAGAAAAAAAAATCTGTCAGTCACAGCTGACAATATTAAATTTGGCATTATTCTGAAGGAAGCAAGAAACTTTCATGGCTCCCTAAGAGATGTGATTAGCAGAGAAAACCATGCATAATTCACTCAAGCTCCACTCTATCTATTTTCCTCAGGGTCAGCGATCACAGAAGAATCATTGGAAGTCTGGATAACAGTTCAACAACACCTGTGGAATCATTTAGTCACCCTCATATGCCATTCAATTAAGCTCTCATATCTCATTTGCATTCTACATAAGCAAACCTTCTGCAAAGTGGCTGTAAAAACCAAAGGCCTCACTATCATTCTAAAGTAAATAATGCTTGCCAAAAAATAAATAAATAAATAAATAAAATTACTATTTAAAATAACTGTTTTCTCAGTAATTTATCACTTTCATGACAAAGCTGAATTTTTAGCAGCCATTTCTTCAGTGTCACATGATCCTTCAGAAATCATTCAAAATCTAATATGCTGTTTTAATATTTTTTTGTGGAAACTGTGAAACACTGTCTTACAGCAATTCAAAAGAAATGCTTTAATGTGTCCTTGCTGAATAAAAGCATTTATTCATGAAAAAAAAAAAAAAAAATGTTACTGAACCAAAACTTTTGAACGGTAGTGTGCCTAAACCTTTTCATGACTAAACATTGCTTTGTGTACTTTGTAATGGAAATATACAAGAGAAGCTCAAGAAAAACTTCAAGAGACTCACAAAGAATAAGATACTAAAAGCATAAATAAAGCGAGTTGAGGCAAAGCAGAAAAACAAGCATCAGAAAAACATGAGTTCTCTTCGACCAGAGCCTCGTGGTCGTTTGATGTTCATCACAAATGTCTCAAATGGTGCGACAACGCAGAGGCAGTGCTAGCCGTGGTGTAGCAGATACAAAACACAAACTGAGAGAATGTTATATTGATGGATGGATGAAGTGACAGGACACAGTAGGTGTAAACACACATACAGTCCCCTTCTCTTCCCTCTCTGGCTTTGACACATAAAGTATGTCAGATGACAGAGAGAGTGTGTCGATGTGTTGCAATGAACCCACTGAGCCTCCATTATTGCGCCCATAAATCTTGAGCCAGATTCGCAAACACAGTGTGGCGAGGACATTTGTGTGTTCACTTTTATTGTGCCGCTTTCTTTCCATGTGGAGCTCAGGTGTTTAATTCAGCCTCAAAATACCAGGAAAACACTGTACACTATTTCTCAGAACATATGAGACCTTCCAACATTTTGTTGAGTGCTTCATTTGTACCCACATTCAACATTTGGCTCCCTAAACTTCACATCACAATATTGGAAGGTCATTTGAGGTGAAAAAGCCACTTCCGCATTGGTGCCCTATAGCTCCATTTAACTGAAATGGGATAAAAGAACCTCCTAGGGAAATGTTGAAGAGATTTATGAGACTCTGTGCAGCCAACACCATGGTTAATGACCAATTCAGCGTCTGGTGGGCTGAACGCCGGCATAGCACAATAAAAAAAAAAGAAAAAAAAAAAATTTGCTCTCTAGTTTTAATTAAATGCAACCAAGCCTCGTTGGAAAAAATTGCCTGTACATGCATTTCTGCAAAACACCAAAACCGTACCTATACTCTACATAAATTTATCTGCAGTTTCCAGCTCAAATGAAGACTAGTGGCAAAACACCAACAACCTTTATTCATCTTCTCACAGAATATGATTACAGGACAGATTTGATTAATAAAGACTTATTTTTGTGTTTTTCCTTGCACAACACTGTTATGACCTCAAAACACTTTTACCACAGTGCATTATTTGAAAACTAATACAGTATTGTTCAAAATAATAGCAGTACAATGTGACTAACCAGAATAATATTTTTTATTGCTACGTGGCAAACAATTTACCAGTAGGAGCAGTAGATTCTCAGAAAACAAACAAGACCCAGCATTCATGATATGCACGCTCTTAAGGCTGTGCAATTGGGCAATTAGTTGAAAGGGGTGTGTTCAAAAAATAGCACCGTCTGCTGTTGACTGTACAAACTCAAAACTATTTTGTACAAACGTTTTGTTTCTAGGATTTAGCAATCCTGTGAATCACTAAACTAATATTTAGTTGTATGACCACAGTTTTTTAAAACTGCTTCACATCTGTGTGGCATGGACTCAACCAACTTGTGGCACCTCTCAGCTGTTATTCCACTCCATGATTATTTAACAACATTCCACAATTCATTCACATTTCTTGGTTTTGCTTCAGAAACTGCATTTTTTATATCACCCCACAAGTTCTCGATTGGATTAAGGTCCGGGGATTGGGCTGGCCACTCCATAACATCAGTTTTGTTGGTTTGGAACCAAGACTTTGCTCGTTTACTAGTGTGTTGGCGGTCATTGTCTTGTTGAAACAACCATTTCAAGGGCATGTCCTCATAAGGCAACATGACCTCTTCAAGTATTTTGACATATGCAAACTGATCCATGATCCCTGGTATGCGATAAATAGGCCCAACACCATAGTAGGAGAAACATGCCCGTATCATGATGCTTGCACCTCCATGCTTCACTGTCTTCACTGTGTACTGTGGCTTGAATCCAGAGTTTGGGGGTCGTCCTACAAACTGTCTGTGGCCCTTGGACCCAAAAAGAATCCACATCCACAACATGTTCCTCCATTTCTCTTTAGGCCAGTTGATGTTTTATTTTGCAAGTTGTAAACTCTTCTGCACATGCATTTTTTTATTTTATTTTTATTTTTTAACAGAGGGACATTGCAGGGGATTCTTGAAAATAGATTAGCTTCACACAGACGTCTTCTAACTGTCACAGTACTTACAGGTAACTCCAGACTGTCTTTGATCATCCTGGAGGTGATCATTGGCTGAGCCTTTGCCATTCTGGTTATTCTTCTATCCATTTTGATGGTTGTCTTCCGTTTTCTTCCACGTCTCTCTGGTTTTGCTCTCCATTTTAAGGCATTGGAGATCATTTTAGCTGAACAGCCTATAACTTTTTGCACCTCTTTATAGGTTTCCTCCTCTATAAACCAACTTTTTAATAAAAGTACACTTTTCTTCTTAACAATGTCTTGAATCAACCCATTTTCCTCAGGCTTTCAAATGCATGCTCAACAAGCACTGGCTCCATTCTTAAATAGGCCCCACCTGATTCACACCTGTTTTTTTTTCACAAAATTGATGGACCTCAGTGATTGAATGCCACACTGCTATTTTTTGAACACACACCTTTCGACTAATTGCCCAATTGCACAGCCATAAGAGCGTGCATGTCATGAATGCTGCTCCTACTGGTAACTTGTTTGCCACATAGCAATAAAAAATGTACTAAAAAACCTGGATTATTCTGGTAAGTCACATTATACTGCTATTATTTTGAACAATACTGTACATCTAACATTTGCCTCGCATAACTAGCTACATATGTATGGCTTTTCTAATATAGTAAGCTTGTCACGAGTCATTCCACAAAATAGCTGAAAGACGTACAAGCAATCTAAAATGGCATGGTTTTTAGCTCACATCTAACATTTGCTTTTGTTAACACTATCGGATTGGTTTAGGTTAGGATTTAGCATAGGCAGTATAATATTTTCAAGCGAGATTTAACCTTTAGCGCCACTCACCGGACATTTTGAGTGACGCTAATAAAACGTTGCCAGATTTTAGATTAAACTGAATGCATTTTAAGCACGACTGACTGGACATTTTTACTTTGAAAATGTCACAAAATATACAAGAAGCAACATATTATCATGTCGCCACAGGCACATTTTTCCAGTGAGCCTGGGTTGATTAAATGACAGCGGGTGCTGGATTATAAGCCTGAGATTTAACCTACATGGCCACACTGCTCATAAAAAGTTGCGATACAGAGGCAAGAGTATAAAATGCTAATAATAAGAGCTAATGCTAAACTCTACATGACCCCAATGTTATTTGAACCCGCAATAACATCAATCTTTTATACAAATATTGGGTAAATCTAATGAAGAAGCATACAGGTCATGAATTCGGTTTCAAAAGACATGGGTGAGGAAAGATGCTGCTGAAAAAAGGCTTACATTTCTTTCTGTAAACTGATTTCTTATTCCTCCTCAGTTGATTTGAGGTTCAAAACGGCCTGTATGTTTTTGCATCAGATTCACCCAAACGTACATCCTGTTATACTTCATTCTGCTCCCGTTAGCAATGTACCACAATGATAGAGAGCATGTTCTGTTTAGCTGCCCTTTTTAAAGTGCAGTGCAGCCCCATGAGGACGCTAGACAAACAGCGCGGGTGAAATTGAAACGGCACCGTTTTCCTCAATAGACAGCACGGCTGTGAAATGACATGATAAAGGGGCATTGGACGACTCTTGTGACTGTTTGGCAGAAACAGATAGCATGCTAACAATGTTGATTTCCTGTCCTTCTCTGCAGCACTATGTCAGCACATTTGTTGGTCCTGCCTCTAATTAAAACGTAGCCGCCAGTAAAGACCTAGTGCTTGTTTACCCCTATTGAAATTAGTAGTCCTGCCGCCCCAGGGTCCATACGTCATGGACACAATTAGCCAACACATGTCCAATTAGGAGCCTGTTTAACGCTAACAGCATTGAGCTTGAGTCTGATACACTGGCGCCAAGAACAAGAGTCCTAGTGAGACACTAGAGAATAAAAAGACACTAGAAAACAGTGTCTACTCATAGTGTGCTGGAGTTTGGGCAAGTGCTGGTGTTAAAATCAGCATCAGAATATTTGTATGAAATAGAAACATTGTGCATGTCTTCAGCATGTGTATTTTAAGTTATATTGTATGGCAAATCCTCCATAGCACAGCTCTACGGCATTAATAAGTTCACTGCCGGAAGCGGCACATAAAAATAGAGCACGATGCTATCTGTATAATCCATTCTTCTCTAAAATTCTCTGTGATGTATATACATACATACTGCTGTGATATTGCAGTAAGACATAAAGAAGCATAACATGATATTCAGCTTTTCAAGAAGTACACATTATCAGATAAATATTTGTGCTTTCTGCTAATGCAGTTCTGGCACCTAAGGTTGATGCTTTCGAGGTTTTTGAAATGCATCAAAAATCTATGGATGCTTAGCAACTGCAAACATTTACATTTACAATTTTTTTTAACATGTATTGTAAAGAAGCTTACATTTAACCAATCAACAGGTTTTTACTGTAACATTTTTACGGGTTTTATTTCTGTAAAAATTACGAAAGAAAAAATTACAGTAAAGCTTTGTGTGAGTAATTTATTTCACATTAGGAAATGACAGAAGTAGTCATCTCATCATCTTTTGAATGAACCACTAATAATACTCCTGCATAATTTTTTTAACGCTTTTATAAAACCCTACATGAACTAATTGCGTGGAAAAGCACAAGTAGTACAACTCTCCTTCTGTGTTTACCACAAAAAAAAAAAATATATTAATTTGGGTTTGCAACTACATGTGTAAGTAAATTTTATTTGTTTCAAAATAATATTGTTATGCTGGTTGAAAGTCTCTTCACGTGATGATAGCAATCATTAAGTTACGTAAGTGGTCAAAATCTATTATATGTATTTATATCATCTGTGAAAGGTGTAGTAGCATAAAATATCCCAAACATACCCTTCGGTCCGAGGGCTATGATAGGCTGTCCTGCCAGTCAACACATGTATTTGCATACCTCTGTGCTCTCTCTCTCTCTCTCTCTCTCTCTCTCTCTCTCTCTCTCTGTGTGCGTGTGTGGGGCGAGTGGAGCGTGGATGTGAGAGCGTGGTGGGTGCGTTGGAGATAGAGCGCGTGGTAGTGTGAGTGAGTTTTCTAAACTTTTCTCTTTCTTATTTTGTTTCTTGATCGTTATTTTTGTTTGAACTTTAGTGTAGGATATTGTGAGTTGTTTAGAGCGGCGGCTGCAGCATGGCTGCGGGCGATCAGCTCGGTTTGTTTAAGCTCACACGCCGGCACGCTATTAAGCTGTCTCCGCCGCCCGGTTGTTCGGTGGAGGATTGCAGTTTAGTGGTCGGAAAAGAGGTCGGTTATGGAAGCATCAAATCTGCTTCGCGGATGAATAGCGCGGTTGTGATTTTTTTGGATGATATAGATAAAGCAAATCAGCTAATTGAGAATGGAGTTGTAATTCAGGATACGTTCATACCTGTTCTTTCTTTAGTGAATCCTGCAAAAAAGGTAATTATCTCTAATGTTCCGCCTTTTTTCAAAAATGAAGTTTTGGCTAAAGAGTTACAAAGACACGGACAGCTAGTGTCTCCGATTAAGTTGATCCCCATGAGCTGTAAATCCCCTCATTTAAAACATGTCATGTCGTTTAGGAGGCAGGTGCTCATGGTGCTCAAAAACAATGATGAAGAGCTGAACTTGGTGTTTAAGTTTAAGATTGATGGATATGATTACACAGTACATGCAACATCAGAGATGATGAAGTGTTACGGTTGCGGAACTGTAGGACACCTGGTCCGGTCGTGCCCGGAGAGGTTAGCGGAGTCAACCGCTGACGCGGTGGCGGAACAACCGAGCACAAGTGGAGCCGGCGTTTCAGTTACCACAGAAGGAAATAAACGAACTGCAAGTGAGGAAAGTGACTTAAGAAATCCTGTGAAGGAATTAATGAGCAAGCAAAGGGAGTTGGAAGTTCAACAGGATCCAAAGGTAGGCGCTAATAGTATTCATATCGTTACTAGATTAGCTGAATCAGCGCTTCTTGATGAAGAGAATGTGGTGTGTGATAGCGAGCTGGCTAAACAGTCTATTAAAAGAAAGGAGCTAGATAACACGAAGAACGCAGACCAGGCCAGTAAAGTTTCAAAGCTGACATTAGCGCACGGCTCGCAGTCTGAAGAGAAGCCGATGGACTCGCAGGAGAGTGTGTGTGAGTTTAGTGCTGACACACAGGTGGAAGAGGACAGCGTTTACTCTTTCACTAGACTCCGTTCATTCCTACAGGACACTAAAGGCATGAGATCAGTTAGAGTTGATGATTTCTTCCCGGATTTAAAGTTGTTTCTCGATTCAGTTAAGCTGTGTATGAAAAATACTGATCGGACTGATCAGTCTATTTTCAGTGATCAGGAAATCTATCGTCTTAAGAAATTGATGCTCAAAGTTAGATCGCAAATAGCTAATGATGGTTAATTTTCTTTTGTACTTCTCTTTTCTCTGTGCTCTTTTCTCTGGTTTGTTTAAATTGCAAGCTCAATACAATTCTTCATCTAATATGTGTGAAGTAAAGCTTGGATCTTTAAACATTAATGGGGCAAGGGAGGATGTGAAGAGGGCTGCTCTGTTTAATCTATTTAAAGTGAGAAAATGTGATGTTGTATTTCTGCAAGAAACACATAGTTCAGTAGAGAATGAAGCAGATTGGAAGAAAGAATGGGATGGGGAAGTTCATCTTAGTCATAAGAGCAATAACAGCGGTGGAGTTGGCATTCTTTTTTCTAAAGATTTTACACCTACATCTTCTGTTACTGAGGAAATTATTAAGGGCCGGTTATTAAAGCTACATGCTGTCTTTGAAAATGTAAAATTGATTTTTATTAATGTGTATGCTCCAACTGTGGGAACTGAAAGGGTGTTATTTTTAAACACTTTAGATAATGTCATAAGGAATTGTTCAGATGATTGTTATATGATTCTGGGGGGTGATTTCAACTGTACTGCTGCAAGTGCTGATAGAAATCACATAGAACCTCATGGTCCAAGCAAAAAGTGTTTAATCAATTTAATTGAATCCAATAGTTTATGTGATGTTTGGAGGTTTTTTCACCTTTCCCAGCATCAATATACCTGGGCTCATGCTAAAGATAACTCTCTGTCTTTAGCTAGACTGGATCGATTTTATTGTTTCAAACATCAAACGAATGTTCTGAGAAATTGTTCAATACATCCTGTTGGTATTTCTGATCATTCTTTGGTTCAGTGTTCAATTTTTATCAAAGATGTGAAATGTAATAGTGCTTTTTGGCATTTTAATATAGCTTTGCTTGATGACATTTCTTTTAGAGATACTTTTAAGTTTTTTTGGGATGGTTTTAAAAATACAAAATCTGAATATGTTTCTTTGCAACAGTGGTGGGACATAGGAAAGAGTAAAATTAAACAGCTTTGTTTACAATATACTCTAAATGTGACTAAAGATATGAACAGATCTATGAAAGCCTTAGAGAATGAAATAGCGGAGCTGCAAGAGTTGGCAGACTCCACGGGAGAAAAAGAACACTTTACAAGTCTCAAAAGGAAAAAAACAACTCTGTCCAACCTGTTGGGTTTTTCTGCTCAAGGTGCTTTGGTCCGTTCGCGTTTTCAAAATGTGGTTAAAATGGATGCTCCTTCTCATTTTTTCTTTGCTCTGGAACGAAAGAATGGGAAAAGGAGACTCATCCATTCTTTGCGAAACAATAACGGACAACTACTGCATGAATCTGCAGAGATTCGTAAATGTGCTGTTGACTTTTATGAGAAGCTGTTCAAGAAAGAGTCTCAAGACATACAAGAAGAAGCACAGGGCTTTTATGAGGGTTTACCACAGGTCTCAGAGGAGACTAACATGGAGCTGGGTGCTCCAATCTCAGAAGCTGAATTATACGCCGCACTGCAGAGCCTAGAGAGTGGCAAGTCTCCAGGTATTGATGGGATTCCTGCGGACTTCTATAAAGTTTTTTGGAATGAAATTGGTAAAGACTTGTTACTTGTGCTAATGGACAGTCTTGAAAAAGGATTTTTACCACTAAGCTGCAGGAGGGCGATCCTTACTCTTCTTCCTAAGAAAGGTGACCTGCAAGAGATTAAAAATTGGCGACCAGTGGCTTTACTGTCAACTGATTACAAGCTGCTCTCCAAAATAATAGCCATGAGACTGAAAAAAGCAATGGAGCAGACTATACATGTGGACCAGACATACTGCATTCCTAACAGATTGATCTCAGACAACATTATTCTAATTCATGATGTTTTGGACTTCTCCAGTTTTTTGGGTTGTGAACTTGGTTTAATTTCAATAGACCAAGAAAAAGCGTTTGACAGAGTTGAACATCATTATTTATGGCAAACGTTGGAAGCTTTTGGTTTTAGTCCAGGTTTTATAGCCTTGATCCAGGTTTTATACAGAGACATTGAGAGTTTACTAAAGATTAATGGAGGATTGAGTGCTCCTTTTAAGGTTCAGAGAGGAATTAGGCAGGGTTGCTCTCTCTCTGGAATGCTTTACTCTCTAGCCATCGAGCCTTTCCTACACAAATTAAGAAGGCTCCTTTCAGGTGTATTTCTTCCTGGTTGCAATTCTGTTTTTAAATTATCTGCTTATGCTGATGATGTGGTGATTTTTGTCAAGACTCAAGATGACATTAATGTTCTTGTTAAGTGTATAAATGATTTCAGTGTTTTGTCATCTGCAAAAGTCAATTGGGGAAAAAGTGAAGCCATATCTTTTGGTGTTGAATTAGTTAAAAAGATTGTATTGCCTAATGGGTTGTCTTGGGTTAAGGGTGGTTTTAAGTATCTTGGTGTGTTTTTAGGAAACCCTTCTTTTGTGTGTAAAAATTGGGATAATGTCTTAGAAATAATTGAAGGACGTCTTAAGAAATGGAAGTGGATTTTACCGCACATGTCTTTTAGGGGGCGTGTATTAGTGATCAACAACCTAGTGTCATCTTTGTTGTGGCATCGCCTGATGTGTGTTGATCCTCCCGCACAGTTGCTGGCAAAAATTCAAGCAGTGTTAGTTAATTTTTTTTGGGATCGTTTACATTGGGTCCCACAGTGCCTTTTGTTTTTGCCCAAGGAAGAAGGGGGTCAAGGACTTGTTCATCTCGCTAGTAGAGGTGCTACTTTCAGACTTCAATTTATACAGAGACTTCTGTTTGGACCAGAAAACCTTGTCTGGAGACCCTTGGCCCACACCATATTGAGCCAAAGTGGGAATTTGGGCCTAGCTCAGTCATTATTTTTAATGGATCTGAAGACTCGCAAACTTTGCAACCTTCCTAAGTTTTATCAGGGGGTGTTTACTGTGTGGGGGATGTTCCAGAAAGTGAGGACCAGCAGTGATTCACTGTTTTGGTTGTTGAAAGAGCCAGTGCTGTATGGGACACGTTTTAACATCGAGCTCTTAGCTGGGTCTTTTATGGCACAGCGTTTCATTTCAGCGGGAGTTGTTACTCTGAAACATGTTTTTGATATGACTGGCCCAAACTTGTCTAACACTGAAAAACTAGCCTCTCATATAGGAGTCCGATCTATTAGGACTGTAAATCACTTACTTAACAGTTTGAAAGGTGAACTCACAAAGACTGAAATCTCCTTGTGCAATGAATATTGTAATGGACATTGTCAACCGGATAGTAATGATATATTCCCCTCATTAATTCTTGCTCCTGATTTTAAAAACTGCTCTGGTCCAATGCTAGAGTTAACAGAAACTCTCACAAATAATGTGGTCACAATGACAGGGAAATCTATGTATAAGTCTTTGGTCAAGATTTTAAATAAAGACAAATTGAATGGGCGAGTTGATACTCCCTGGAGAGCACATTTCGGGCTTGATGATGAGGTCAAGCCTGAGTGGAGAACTCTTTATAAACCACCCCTAACGAAAAAAGTCGGGGATTTACAATGGAGAGTGTTACATGGAATTGTGGCTGTCAATGCTTTTATCTCTGTTATTAATGCTAATGTAAATGAAAATTGTCCTTTCTGTTTGCAAAGGGAAACAGTGTATCATTGTTTTTCAGAATGTAGCAGACTTTGTAATTTTTTTACATTGTTACAACAATTGTTCACAATGTTTGGAGAAGTTTTCACTAAAGAGATGTTTATTCTGGGATATAGATACAGTCAAAAATACAGACAGAAATGCCAGCTTTTCAATTTTGTTTTAGGTCAAGCAAAAATGGCTATTTATATTAGCAGGAGAAATAAAGTAGATGGGTCTCTTGATTGTGATGCTAGCACTTTGTTTGTCAGAATGATGAAAGCCAGACTGAAGGTTGATTTTGATTTTTATTCTTCTATCAATAATATAGAGGAATTCATTTTCATCTGGTGTTATAAAGATGTGTTGTGCTCTGTTGTAGACGATATGTGGTATTGTGGTATAGGTTTGAGTTAAATGGTTTTCATGAAATCACTCATAACTTATTTTTTTTAATTTTTTTTTATTCTATTGTAGAGAAATCTTGTTTGTATAAATAAAGATGTTAAAAATCAAAAAAAATCTCTCTCTCTCTCTCTCTCTCTCTCTCTCTCTCTCTCTATATATATATATACAGTATTGTTCAAAATAATAGCAGTACAATGTGACTAACCAGAATAATCAAGGTTTTTAGTATATTTTTTATTGCTACGTGGCAAACAAGTTGCCAGTAGGTTCAGTAGATTGTCAGAAAACAAACAAGACCCAGCATTCATGATATGCACGCTCTTAAGGCTGTGCAATTGGGCAATTAGTTGAAAGGGGTGTGTTAAAAAAAATAGCAGTGTCTACCTTTGACTGTACAAACTCAAAACTATTTTGTACAAACTGTTTTTTTTCTGGGATTTAGCAATCCTGAGAATCACTAAACTAATATTTAGTTGTATGACCACAGTTTTTTAAAACTGCTTGACATCTGTGTGGCATGGAGTCAACCAACTTGTGGCACCTCTCAGCTGTTATTCCACTCCATGATTCTTTAACAACATTCCACAATTCATTCACATTTCTTGGTTTTGCTTCAGAAACAGCATTTTTGATATCACCCCACAAGTTCTCAATTGGATTAAGGTCTGGAGATTGGGCTGGCCACTCCATAACATTAATTTTGTTGGTTTGGAACCAAGACTTTGCCCGTTTACTAGTGTGTTTTGGGTCATTGTCTTGTTGAAACAACCATTTCAAGGGCATGTCCTCTTCAGCATAGGGCAACATGACCTCTTCAAGTATTTTAACATATGCAAACTGATCCATGATCCCTGGTATGCGATAAATAGGCCCAACACCATAGTAGGAGAAACATGCCCATATCATGATGCTTGCACCTCCATGCTTCACTGTCTTTACTGTGTACTGTGGCTTGAATTCAGAGTTTGGGGGTCGTCTCACAAACTGCCTGTGGCCCTTGGACCCAAAAAGAACTATTTTACTCTCATCAGTCCACAAAATGTTCCTCCATTTCTCTTTAGGCCAGTTGATGTGTTCTTTGGCAAATTGTAACCTCTTCTGCACATGCCTTTTTTTTAACAGAGGGACTTTGCGGGGGATTCTTGAAAATAGATTAGCTTCACACAGACGTCTTCTAACTGTCACAGTACTTACAGGTAACTCCAGACTGTCTTTGATCATCCTGGAGGTGATCATTGGCTGAGCCTTTGCCATTCTGGTTATTCTTTTATCCATTTTGATGGTTGTCTTCCGTTTTCTTCCACGTCTCTCTGGTTTTGCTCTCCATTTTAAGGCATTGGAGATCATTTTAGCTGAACAGCCTATCATTTTTTGCACCTCTTTATAGGTTTTCCCCTCTCTAATCAACTTTTTAATCAAAGTACGTTGTTCTTCTGAACAATGTCTTGAACGACCCATTTTCCTCAGCTTTCAAATGCATGTTCAACAAGTGTTGGCTTCATCCTTAAATAGGGGCCACCTGATTCACACCTGTTTCTTCACAAAATTGATGACCTCAGTGATTGAATGCCACACTGCTATTTTTTTGAACACACCCCTTTCAACTAATTCAACTAATTGCCCAATTGCACAGCCTTAAGAGCGTGCATATCATGAATGCTGGGTCTCATTTGTTTTCTGAGAATCTACTGAACCTACTGGTAACTTGTTTGCCACGTAGCAATAAAAAAATATACGAAAAACCTTGATTATTCTGGTTAGTCACATTGTACTGCTATTATTTTGAACAATACTGTATATATAATTAAGGCTGCCTTAACCAATCTGGCTAAGCACAGAAACCTCCTCTGCTTTCGAAGTAAGGAGGGAAAAATCACAAAAGCCTCTAATCTTCCCCCTGCACATCAGTACACAATCAATAACTCCCCTCTGGACACACAAACTTCCAATTAAGCAGAATGGAGGTCAAATCAGCTGGGGCTTGACTCTTACTAACTGACCAGGTAGCAAAGAACTACTATACAGTAAGAGAATGCCTCCAGGTCAAAACTTTAAGAATAAACAGAACGGATGATAGGGCACAAAGCAAGTTGGAAGTTCACTCTGTAGCTTTGCCAAGTCTCATTCGTTTTAGCAGATTAGTTTGCATGGATGGTTTGCTTCAATTCATTCAATGAAGAAAAAGGATTTAGATTCAGTTGAATCATGACCCATAAGAGTTCCTAGAAGACCCTGAGTGACACTTTAAGTGTTCTTTTTTGTTTATAATTATAGCATATTTCCCCAGATTCATAGCCCAGGACAATGTACTTCTGTACTATCAAGTGATAAATAAGAATCAAATATTTTGAATTAATTGCAAATCAGTTTGAATAAATTTGTAGGTTTAAATTAGCAATTTGTTAGTGAATGACGCATTAGATATGTTCAAAACAGGAAAATGCATTTACTGTATACTGTGTGGTATTTAATATGTGCCATTTACTGTGCCGTTAAAGCATGTGAAACAGTATGCTGTTTGATACAAATTCTTTAATAGAAGGAAACTACACTTGAGCCGATTACAAAGTATTGTATTGTACAATTAGGGTGACTACCTGTCCCGCGTAGCGCGTGCGCGCACAGCGTTTGAAGCCCAATTCATGCGTCCCGCAAATTAAGACTGTGTCACGCATAATCAATGCTTGCTCAAAAAAAGTTGTTTGCTCGAGCCCCAGGCAGCCAAACGAACATTACTTGACAGTTCAGCACTCTATACTGCGAGAGCGGGA